>NC_142839.1:0-303030 GCF_061612785.1 Hesperophylax consimilis | reverse complement strand
CAGGTCAAACAATTAAAATAATTATAAAATATAAAACAATTTTGTCATTTAATAATGGACATCAATGTAGAACAAACATATTACATGATGGTACCTAAATCCAAAAACACCACGACTACAGATTATGAAACCACAAAAAATTTGCGCGGGACTAATGTTGCCAACGTAAAAACATAGAAACTGCTATCTAACATTTAATATTACAGCGTCGGGCCCCATGTTCAGTATTTGAATCAGTATTTTTTGTAATGGTATCACTCAATTGCCAGGGCTCCTACCAGGGAGCAACTTGACAAATGTAAATTATCTCTCATAGCGAGGTTGAGGACCGACTGATATTTTGGGCTTATGAAAAAAAGATGAGTGGAGATAGTAGGAAGAATGTTGCAAAAAAGTATTTAAAATGGAAAATGCATTGAGAAAAGCATTTAAAATGCAAAATGCAAAATGGTTTTTAGAAAAGCATTTAAAATGCAAAATGGAAAATACCCATTTTGCATTTTACATTTCCATTTGAAATGGATTTATTTGAAATAAAGCACATCTCTGATTATATCCCCATGAATACAGAAAATAGGCATAAAAATCACTTGGCAAATGATGTCTAGAAAAGGTCGATTGAAGCGCAAAAGTGGTTTTTATTTATTTTGTGAATAATTCCATAAAAAAGAAAAAAACTTATGAAAGAAAACTGTCACAAATAATCTTAGCCATAAAATCGTATTTTTATTATATACGTTCATAATTTTTTAATAAAAGAAATTTAAAATTTACTAGTTTAAAACACTAAAATGCGTTCCCTTATGATGACTTGTCCCAGTACTTAATCACGAAAATGGTGTTTAACAAATAAACCATTCGTCACATGCCTTCAAACACACTCGTTATTTATGTAATATTACTAAAACATGGGGATTTACATAAATGCGATCTTTTTTCGACAGTGACTACTTAATTTTTTGTTATTCGTCCTTGCTCGGTCTACTTGTGTTTGTGAATTATTGACGCAAATATATTAAATTAAGTTTTAAAACATCGTAATCATAATCGAGTATAACTTATTTATCGAGAAAGGTTAAATTATCTCACCAAGTGCAGCAGAATTTACCGATTGTTACGCATGTGTATGACAAATTTTAAATGTGTAGCTTGCACAAAACACTAGTCATTTGAGAAAAACGAGCTATGATCAATATAGACACGTCCTTTTTGAACAGCACACCAGTACACTTCATGATGTGAGCTGATTCGTAGTAAAGATTAATCGAAAATAGCGTTTTCACTGAAAGCTTGGCCTTAGTCCGGTGCAAACGATGGTTTTAAATTAATTGTAGCGAAGTGAAAGGAATAAAATGATATCGGTGACGCCCTAGAAAGACATGGCAAGAACAAGTAGATCAAATACTTAAAGGGGTCAGGTCAAGAGTCGGGATAACTTGGAAGTATGTATGGTTGTGAATAAAGCAAAGTGTACGGTGGTTTATCAATTTTATTACTTGCGGTATTATCAGTTCTTTTAGGATTGTATTCATTCATTCGCATTTAAATGTTTCTAGATTTTTGAAATACAAACACGAATCTTAATATAGCTAATAATGGTGTTCTATGAATAGAGAATACACATCACATACCACACTCAGTGTGTACCAATACGCCGTACGTGCCAATTCCGCTTTCAGGTTAATTGTTCAATGTTGGAAATTTCGCCCGCACACGCGTGCGTTTTCACGTTTCAGCCGGGTAACTTCGAAGCTTACAAATGTATTGTTCCCACACATTAACAGCTACATGATTGCTAAACCCCCTCCGAAAAGTTTCGCTGAAAAGTTAATCCCACGTCCTTATTATTTAATCTCTCCTCTATGCGGAATCTTCGCCTCCCTGATCCATTGAGCTCGAGTCTCTATTTTATCTCTGAATTTCTAAACAATTACTCAATTGTTTCAGTTTGCAAACAATCTTGCCCGGGGACCTTAAGAATTTCTCACCTACCCTTGAAATAGCGGAGGGTAATCCGTGTTTGAAATCTTCCAAATTTGTCTAGCTTTAATAATATGGTCGTTGTTACGCAATAATATGTCGGAGTAAGTTGTGATCGAACCATTGCATTGTTAAGTGTTTGATATACACCTAAAGGTGGAACTCGGAATTGGTAAAGTTAGTAACCTCCCAAACCACTATTTGATGCCAGGGCCATGATCGTTTGTTCAAAGGTTTATAGCCGAGAATACATCCCGTTCATTCGAGAGAATGGATCCAGTGATCTTCCTCTCCCATTTAGACCAAATGGGAGTTTGGTATCTTGCCTTAATAGCCGATCCAATCTGCGCTTCTCCGATTACATTCTTTCATATTCTGGCATCAAATACTCGGGTCTGTAGTTGTTAACTGTAGTTTATAACTTACTTATTTATAAAGTTCTCGAATAGCAAATATAGTCGGGCCGAGAACCCCTTACTTTGAGGCATCCCTCTCTCGCACTAATTTAGTGGCCTCGGTCCTAGATAAATAATATGCAGTGAATTGTGCTGCAGATCTGAATTTCTAGTCACACCGCCATTCCCACTTTACGCGGTCATCAAATGTACCTACTGAAAACTAACCAATAACCACTAAAGCAAAACCGCAAATTACTGAAGACCCAACGTGTACACATCTCGATTTTGTAACGCAAAGCCCAGTTCACATTTATCACTTTCTTGCATATCTCGATAAAAATTCGAATTCGAATTATTTTACTGGACTTAAAAAATACATGACACCGTTTTATGTATATACTTACGTAAATGTAATTCCACTGAGAGTTATTCAATCATTCAACCGGTTTACCTCTTAGGCACTTAGAATTGAATTTAGTTCGGCATGAATGGTTTCCATTATTAGTTATTAATTTAATGGCAGTGGTCCAATAAGCTCTAGATCCATGGACTTGGGCGAAAACGTGCATACATCATGGGATTATAATGTCCAGACAACACGCGATAGTAGGGGCTACAGATATGGGTTCCAAACTTGTACATAAGTATCTGATTTTGATAACACCTGTCTAAAGGCGTAATTACTGTCAGGTTTAATTTAAATAAAATCTTTCACTGAATATATTTTTGATACTGACAATTCGTGGTAGAATTCCATTTTAATGATATATTGAATATATTTAAACATTTTTTCCACTTAATTCATTTTTTCGTATATCGATAAAGGTAAAAAATAAAATAAGGGGAAAAAATTTCATAATATTATAAGAAAATCTTTTGCCAGAATCCCCTTTTAAAAGATCCTTTGATTTGAACTTTTATTTTAATTCCACTCAACTGGACGGTTAAGACAATGGGGAATTTGGGTGTCCCTAATTATTTGAAGCAACCCAATAATAATTAAACTAAACCTTTGCCCTCAGAAGTCTTCTGCTGGTCGATCAAATTAAATTTAATCAAACGATCGGAAACTACTTGAGTGTAATTTGTATATTAACATTGAACCCAATGATCTGATCTCCCAGTCCCAGCAATCTGTATGTGTTTTAGCTTACAGTCTCCAGGTGATGGGTATAATCTCACCGCAATGTCCCTTAATGCAGGAATAATTGAGATCGGTACCTACACGGAGCTTTAACCAGATAAGACCGAACATTCCTTGGCTGTGGTAGGTGGTCTAAACTGCATAAATGCACCCCGGCAATTCCATGGCGTGCCTTCAGATCAGAATGCGTCCTCACTTCGATTGTGCCCGGGTCATAAATTAGTTCCTCGGGCTGTAATTAATTGTGGAGAGGTATTCGATTAACATGTCCTCGTCTGGCCGGAGAACGATCTCCCCGATTATCGGATTTCCATTTCATGCTATTCGCCTCCATAACTGTTTGATAATAACCAATTAATACATTCATTCACCTAAGTGTGCGTTCTGTGTGACTAGATTTTTAATCGCTATCTAAATTGCTGGAAAGTAAATTTATCTCAATGCTCTGATAAGGAGCATTTAATTACACAGCGAGTTCATTTATGTAGAACAAATGAAACACCTTTAATTAAATATTCACCGTTTTCATACATAACCTTTAACCGACTGAAGTTACCTTCATTCGGTTTGTTACCAAGTTGCGTTAAGTGAAAACTCTGCTGAGTTTGTTCTTACAAAAATTAGAAACAGTCGCCTCCTGTTTAAGTGCAGAGAAGCGCATTAAGTGGTCCGAATTATGCACTTAACTCCTTCCGTTAGCGAGTTAGCGGTCCTTCATGATAGGGAAAGTTAGAAATCAACAACTGACCATTTCATATAAAAGTCCCCATTAATGGTAGGATAGTATTTATTTGACGTTGATTTACAAAGGCCCCGTGAAACGTGCCTTTGAGATAATCAGACCTCTGGACAAGCGCCCAACAACTGTTTGAGAGCTCTCGCTGGAGGAGGTGCGGTAATTAAGTGTCGGTATTGCCACCGCCGCGCCGCAGCCTGATGCCTTCTTAATGAGATCGTTTCATTTGAAACACATGTTCTTTAACTGAGCTTTATTATTGCTAAGAAGTTTGTATCGTAATCTTATCGCAATGGAAATACGATAAGAGTCTGAAAATGTTTTCTGAATTTTCACGGCCTCTATTGGTTCTATGTTTTGAGACTCTTGTTTACTACTATTGTTCCGTATTGATTAAAAGATTGTGCTACAAAAACTTAAATAACTATTCCACTTTTTTAAAGAAAATTTTGCAAATGTACCTGCATAACGGAGTTAACATTTTTAAAATCATAATGTGGACAAACATACCAATGTCAATCTATCGTCAATTAATAAATAATTTAAAAAAATACTATTGCAAGTGAAAAATACCCTTTCCTACCATTTTATTAACCATCGTAATGAAATAGTGTTTAAATTTTACATTTCTTTGGTTGCGTCCAATAAGTTAATATTCTATCCTAATAAATTTAATGCCCATATCCACTGCAATTTACAAGTTAGTATTTCCAATCGCGATTCGAAAATGAAAATTCTTATAAAAATAATAAAGCACTCTATGCCTATAATCATTTATATATTATCTCTGTAGTTTTTATATCCCGTGCTTGATTACGTTGATAATTTATCGATGTATAAAACCAACCCTAATAAATCAGGACTGTTTGTACTCCCGATGTGAAATTAAATACTTCACAGTTTACACCTGATTCAAGCTTTTGATACGGAAGTAGTCTGAGAGGACAAAGTTTTGTGATACCAATTGCCTGAAAAGGAAATGATTTGAATGCTCGTCAGTTCGTATGATCCTCCAATGGTACCGGCACTGGTATTTGTTTAAATTATAATTGAACTGAAAATATCAATGAATAAGGTAGGCGACACATTACGCTATACTCATCATGGCTTGGTCTATTTCAGCATATCGCCTTACATGTACATTTCAGCAATTTTGAGTTATTTCGTATTTGGACCGGCCGCGGCATAAGTTATCTGCCAATCTATTACGAATAAACTTTTTTCGTAGTTTTCTTATAAACTATCCTGAAAAATTGGAATTTCAAATTTAAAACTTTTCTCTTAGCTTCGAGAAACAACTTCAATTTTACTCGTGTTAAAACGTATATTATGTATTATGAAAAACGTTGGAAATTTCTGCATTTATATACTTTCCTCCTGAAATGTATTATTATGGTGTTTAAAATTTAAACAAAAGCAACATATAGAAAATGGATTAGCCTTACAAATTCTAAAGATTTGAGAGAGGATTTGTTTGGAATGTTTTACAAAAGTGGCTGGCTATTGAGATCTGATGACCAAATACTGCTGAAGCCATTGCAAGCAACGTTCCGATTCTGCATGATGGTCTTTCACCATGATGATAAGGAGAGCATCACCGACCACTCTGGAATGTCCCACAAATATACTAGAACATATTGTTTTAAATTAATCAACTGTCAAATAACACAAATTAATCAAATAAACTTGCCGGGATCCCTTACCTATCGACTTCCGGAATCGTAGCAAAGAAATTAAACCATTTATATCTAGATTTTAAAATTAAAGTATGTAATAAAATAACCTATCATGCAGAACAGGAAATTCTGTACACAGTAGTGTTGCTAATTTACAACAGATAAAAAATAGACCAGAAGCCCTTTTATGAAATTGGTCATCCAATTGGCATTCCTTTGCCGGCGAATTTCTTTGTGCTTCCCGAGCGTGTTCCGCGTGGGGAGGGTGCAAGTATGGGGGTATATGATACGGCAATATCTACTTACCGTGTGGGAATGGATACGCATATGGCTGTGTAGGTTCTGTAGGCTTCTGCCCTATCTTGCTCTTAAATTCGGTAGCGTGAGAAAGCAATACGTGACTCGGCTTACCGGGGTTCTTGAAGACTACAGCGCCAATTTCACTTTTTTATAATCCGTTCATTATTCATAAAAACACATCTTTAAGGGGTCAGTTATTTTATTGTACCTTGATTATCTGTCAGTAATGCTTATATTTAAAGCTCCAAATTATTAAACTCATTTAAAAAATATTAGATTAAAATGAAAGAAAACAACGTAATGCGATTTAATAACAGAAATCTGTCTCGTATAATGTGGATAGTGTAAAGACAAGTTGGAAAGTACATGGGATAAATATGTAGGTAGCCGCCAACCTTCGTCATCCACCAAGAAAGGGAGAGTCCAATCGCGAAATCAAATTATTTCCTGCCGAGATACAAAACGCTAAAATGGCCGGTGTCAGTGAGCGGGAAACGGGAGAAAGGTATTGTATTTCGGTTCAATGTGATCTTGTAGTGATATATCCTGGGAGTTATTTGATCAGAAAAGCAATGAACATGCGTGGATAAAAGGATTTGTCCAGTCTCACTGATTGAATGCCACCACTGAATAGTCAGCGCTGCTACTGCGAATCGAGTGCTGAATTTCTGACGAGCTTTTAGCTTCGACAGTTTAACGAACTGCCTCAACCAACTGTGACTCGGCGTAACAAAGCTTCGGGATTATTCTTTCATTGTTTTCAGGCTTACTTACTCACGAGCTAAAAGGTTTTTTTTATGTATTTTGAACTAATTTTATAACGCTAATTTTTCACTAGCGGAGGGTCACGAACATTCCAGCGCTTATCCCCGAGAATTATAAAAAAAACCTCTGTGGGGCAAAGTGAAATTATTACTCTTCGTCTTGTCTCTGAATAATGTATTTATACAAGATCCAACAGCCTTGAAACGCGTTCGGCTTAACTAGTCACCCGAGTTAATGCAAATCCTGACAAACTGTCACTTTTTATGTGTTGAAGCATCCGAGGTAGGCTCACACACCTAGGAAGAAGGAAGGCTACGCCCAAAACTTTTAATTACATCGCTGAATTCTGCGTCAGACGCGCCCGGCGCCGATTCTGGTGTGAGAGGACTTCTTATATTTGATATTTTAAAACTTTGGCTACGGGATTTTGCGTTTAAACCTTTCAACTCGGATTAACTTTCTTTTCCCATTAATATCGTCAGCTTTTGGCAGTTCCTCCATTTCCTCTCCCCTTATCTACCCTCATAACAGCCACAGTGTGATTACCAACTTCTCCTTGTCCGTCTGTTAATGATACTTTTATTTCCTTACACTGTCCATTAAAAATGAACTTAGTGGTGTGAGATTCCTGTCAAGTATGAAAGTTCAATAATCTTTTAGTGGCGTATAATTTCCCGCTCTACGACTGGTGAACATTGCCGTATCGCAATACCAGCATCTCCGGCCCAATTACCGCCCGCTTATTTCCGCCTTTAAGAAAAATAAACCCGCGTTTAAAACTGTGGCTACCAGTGGTACTGGTAAGTAGCAAGTGACAGTACCACCAGCAATAGGGCTCGCTCAGCAGAAGAGATTAAAAGTAATAATCTCCGTAATACCCGAGTCATAGCAGTAGCGCGCTCTACCCCAGATAAGTTTCTGGTTAAAATTCACAAAGCCGCCCCGCTGCAGATTATCGTATGCAGCGGTCTTAACAGTTGCCCGGGAGAACTTTTAAATGTCGCCTTACATTTCATTGATTATTTCAATTACGATTTTTCCAGCTCCACTCGGCTGTGAAATCCCGATGTTGGTACGACGAAAAGCAATTCCGAAAACGTCCGCTTCTCTTCCGGAGCGAACGCATTAAACGTGATTAATTGTACCTACGGGGGGGGGATATAAAATCTATGAATTGCCAATTGTAATAAAGGAAAGATCGATGCATCCTGAACTTTTTCAAGGAAACTTTTCATTATTTTTTTATACGCCGTCATTGGTTTATGAGCGTACACATGTATTAAACGCAAATAAATTTCCGAAGCCATAGTTCATCCCCGTCTATTCGAAAGGTTTCTTTATTTTTCTGATTTCAAATTTGTTTTAACCGCGAGATTTTTTCATTGTTGTTAAATTAGTTTTAGGACTATGATGATTGTGTGTCGGTAATAAGACGGTAATAAGACGGTAATAAGGCGGTAATAAGGCGGTAATAAGGCGGGCGGGTTGGCTGTGACTCCGCTGTGCCGGTAAACCGCCAATTCCACTTTAACCCTTTCTTCTGACAACAAATTGCTGTGGAGATCACCCAAGAAGAGATAAGAAAAAAATAAGAATTTTGTAGGCTTTTGCATGATTTCTCTTACCCCCTAAACCTTATCTAATAACATCCGAAAGTTTGTTTGGAATTTGACTGGAAAAATAATATCAATTTCTTTTGTCAACTAAATGCTTTCATAATTATCATTCCTCGTCGAATCAAGAAAATAATAAATTTCTTCCCTATTTTGTACATCTACCTTGCCCTTAGTTATCTTCCATCAAGGATCCAACTATCGCTGTCACGCCCTTTCCTTTCCTTTAATATTTGAGTTTTGTGTATATTTTCTGTCTATTTTTTGTTTTCTTCTTTAACTCGAACACTCAATTTGCTAAATTTCGTCAAGGAAGTATTGCGAAAGACACAAATTTCGGCGAAATAAGATTGTTTAATTTATTCGATTAGAAACGTTTTACTAAATGTGGACTTAAAAATTGAAAGTAATTCTTGAGATTATTCGTCAACGAATACTGCGATTGGCTGCTAAAAATAAATGACCCACATCAAAAGCTCAGATGTGAGTGTTGCTCAACTCCTTTTTCGCGTAGAATGTAACACGATGTTTTTTCTAAAAATGTAAAATCCTTAATGTCTTTCAAAAATAACACTTCGTGAACGAATTATTCTGCGAGAATATTTTTTTGACTTAAGAATGACAAAATATTGCAATTGAATTTAAACCCTGTGTCAATTTGTTAAAGGGTTTTCCTTGAAGGGATTTCTCGATGCCAAGTGGTAGCTGACGATCTGGAGACCAGCATTAATAGTAAGGGCTGTGCCGGGCGCAACGCCCACCTATCCTTTGATCTGGAGACCTTTTTCAGTGCCTAATTTCGGATTTCAAAGAAATTCAATACCCTCTGGGGAAAGGGATGGACCATTTTACGCATACTTAGACGTCTATCTGCCTTTTGTCTTAGACGTCGTCTTTACAAAGATTTAGGGTATATTTTTCGGTCATGAATATCGGGAAACGGAGACAAACCGACTGGTGATACATTTGAGAGATAAATGCGTATTTATTTTGGATAATGTTTTTTTTCGTCTAAAAAAAAGGTACACGATGTAAATAAGTATCCAAGATTTTTATGAAAGATTATTCCGCTTGATAGATGAAAGAAAAAGTAGCTACGGGGTTGAAGTACCAAATTTTGAATAATGAAATCAATAGATTGGAAGATAGATTCATTGTCGCCTTGGTGATACATTGCCTGGAATCATTTCGAGCATAAAGTTAAAGATGCAACATTTGGGGTACATACGAGTTGTTGCTCGGGATCATTTCGATCTGGCGTCTCTTGTGTCAGCTACAAGCGCCGTTAAGATTCCGACAGGAAAGGAATACAGCAGATTGTTGGTCCTGGGTCCTGGGTGTGGTGAATATATTGCTCGGGAGACTTCTCATTACGAGCACAAGAGTCCCTGGCTGGCACTTACAAAATGCGCCATTCGTTTCTGAAGCGGATCGCGTAATAAGAATGCGAATAAAAAAGGGAATTTTCCTTACTTTTATTATACGAATTGGATAAAAAAGGCGGTTTAAAGACCACCGCCACCGCAGAGCGACGGACGAGAGCAAGCTGTCCCATAAATAAAGACGCTCTAATTATTTCCGTACCGTAGCGGTCCGCGTTCTGGAAATATATCACTTTTCTCTTATAAAACCAGTTTATAATCATTTTACATAAATAATTCATAGTATAATTCTTCTTATCTCGCTTTGCAGGGTGTTTCCAACACCGAACTTCTCAGTGGGCGGGACAGAAGGGAATTCAGTTTCCTTTCAAAAATTCTACTGAACAAGCATATTTATATAATTTTTCTCATACACCATCTAAGAATGTCTATTTTGTAAACTTTATACCACTTTTTAGTATAATATTTTTCGATTTTCTATTCTTGATGGTACTATAAGCGTGGACCTCCGTCTTACAGTGAATGGGAATGGCTGAAACTTTTAATAAAACTTCATACCCATTATTCGACAACCTACAATTACACATCTTCGGATCTACCGGATCTACCCTGATGATGGACAGTGCAACGCTGTCCGAAAGGTCGGCTAAAGAAGGAGTTAGCGCAACACGGCATAACACCCCAAAAACAAACAACAAAAATACCCATTATTGTTTATTTTCCATTCTTGATGGTAATATAAGCGTGGACCTCCGTCTTACAGTGAAAGAGAATGACTGAAACTTTTAATAAAACTTCATACCCATTATTGTTTATTTTCCATTCTTGATGGTAATATAAGCGTGGACCTCCGTCTTACAGTGAAAGGGAATGGCTGAAACTTTTAATAAAACTTCATACCCATTATTGTTTATTTTCCATTCTTGATGGTACTATAAGCGTGGACCTCCGTCTTACAGTGAAAGGGGATGACTGAAACTTTTAATAAAACGTCATACCCATTATTGTTTATTTTCCATTCTTGATGGTAATATAAGCGTGGACCTCCGTCTTACAGTGAAAGGGAATGGCTGAAACTTTTAATAAAACTTCATACCCATTATTGTTTATTTTCCATTCTTGATGGTACTATAAGCGTGGACCTCCGTCTTACAGTGAAAGGGGATGACTGAAACTTTTAATAAAACGTCATACCCATTATTGTTTATTTTCCATTCTTGATGGTAATATAAGCGTGGACCTCCGTCTTACAGTGAAAGGGAATGGCTGAAACTTTTAATAAAACTTCATACCCATTATTGTTTATTTTCCATTCTTGATGGTACTATAAGCGTGGACCTCCGTCTTACAGTGAAAGGGGATGACTGAAACTTTTAATAAAACGTCATACCCATTATTGTTTATTTTCCATTCTTGATGGTAATATAAGCGTGGACCTCCGTCTTACAGTGAAAGGGAATGGCTGAAACTTTTAATAAAACTTCATACCCATTATTGTTTATTTTACATTCTTGATGGTACTATAAGCGTGGACCTCCGTCTTACAGTGAAAGGGAATGGCTGAAACTTTTAATAAAACTTCATACCCATTATTGTTTATTTTCCATTCTTGATGGTACTATAAGCGTGGACCTCCGTCTTACAGTGAAAGGGGATGGCTGAAACTTTTAATAAAACTTCATACCCATTATTGTTTATTTTCCATTCTTGATGGTAATATAAGCGTGGACCTCCGTCTTACAGTGAAAGGGAATGGCTGAAACTTTTAATAAAACTTCATACCCATTATTGTTTATTTTCCATTCTTGATGGTACTATAAGCGTGGACCTCCGTCTTACAGTGAAAGGGGATGGCTGAAACTTTTAATAAAACTTCATACCCATTATTGTTTATTTTCCATTCTTGATGGTACTATAAGCGTGGACCTCCGCCTTACAGTGAAAGGGAATGGCTGAAACTTTTAATAAACCTTCATACCTATTATTGTTTATTTTATTATTATTTTACATAAATTGTGTAGGGATTATTCGAGATTTTTTTGTTTCTGTCTATTAATACTTACTATTAGTTAAATCATTACTTCGTTTTTTATCGTTTTACAAATTCGTATTATTAACGAGTGAATGCGAATCATCGTAGACTGCGATGAGAATATTAGAAAATGTATTTAAGTTCGAGGCCCACAGCGACCTCGAGTATCTTGCTAGAGTATAGCTTTAGTAGTGCCACCGGATGGTTTCCGGAACTTTTCGAATAACTAAATTCATCTCTTACTCTTGTTCAACGTTTTCAATCTTGAGAATCCTCGCTTCTATGTAAATGTACTAAAACTTGTAAAAAACCGCTTAAACACTGCGAAAATATTTAAAATTCTGCCAATTTTGTAGAGTCTCTTTGGGGAATATCTCCGGCTCACTAACGCGGCGGATAAGATTTAGGATAATATTTAATTTGCCCTAATAAAACAATTTACTGGGAATTTTGTAGTAAAAATCTGCTTTAACTTTTTAGATACAGAAAAATATTATTTTAAAATATCTCTAACATTTTATTATAGTTTTATTATTTAATTTATAATTTCGAGTTTTACATTAATTTTAAATCGACAAACTAAAAATACTTACACATATAAAATAATTTTTAGAACTTTCTTTTACAAGCGTTTGTCTTACTAAATTTCCAAATTATGAAGTCTGGTTTTCGTAAACACAACCGGTACGCCCTCCTAATCAAACAACCCAATTTAATAATATGATACAAAGTTTTTCTATAAGATATTGTCCAATCTGAAATTTTTCGAGCGAAATTTTCGTTGGAAAATTGTCGTTTTCTTCGTCTGGGCACGTCCGCGCTTTATACTCCCGTTCCCCAATATTTTCATATTTTCTCGCACCTTTACAAACAGAAGTAATACACTCACACAAAGGGTCCAGTCTCGTATGTACACTTAATAAAAATACTCACCTGGGATAATTTATTATGAGAAACCTTCTAATGTGGCTGAAACGGCGTAGAAATTTTTAAATTTCTGTGGAAAATTCTGCACATATTTTTCAGTCAATTAAAAAAATACGAAGTCTATTGAAATAAACTTTGTAGTAAAACATTTAATGAAGTCCGCAATATCGTCCAGACCGCACAATAAAAAGAAGTGAAATAAATTCCAAACAAGAACTTAACTACTTCTGTTTTTATTTTCTTCGACTTCAATTTCTCTCTCTCTCTCTCTTCTCCCTTACATTTGTCCAGTGGCGGAGCGCCACCGTTATCTGTTCGCGGATTCTCAAATAAAAATAATAACGCCCATTCTCATGTAATGGACCGAATAAAATGTTCGCCGCCATCCAATTTGAATGTGCCTTTTGTCGGATGGGACCTTGACACAGAGACGGTTTAAATTAATGTTCCGGTTTTATTGCGCGTTTAGCGTTCGAGAATTTGGCTCAGACTCGCGATGAATAATTAAAAGGGTGGAATACCCCTAGAGAGCTAATATAAATCATCGTTGATTACTTGAGGGGCTCGGCCTGTATGCCAGTACGCCACTGGAGACGACATATCGCCGCTTTCTTTCAGAGAATCATTGCTCATTTTTGTTGTTATCTTCTGCCTAAACACAAATTTCTTTTCTTTCTATTCTTCGACTTTTATTAGAATTCCAACCCAACGGTACCGCACTTTAATTTAAATGCGCACAAGCAATAGTTCATTCATTTCGACGGGGTCACAGTGACCTTTCATTCAGAATAAAATACACATTTTAAACGCAGACAGAAATACTTCAGAAATTTCATCATCGACTATTAACTCCAATAGTATGTAGGTATAACCTAAAGGCTTTAATAATAATTAAGCTATTAGAGATGTGCGACAAAGCGGTGACGGTGCCGGAGCTGGTGCCGGAGCTGGTGCCGGAGCTGGTGCCGGAGCTGGTGCCCGCATTGAGATTGAGTAACTGCAAACAAAACGATTAACACGTTGTTTGGTTAACTGTCAACGGTGCATTATTTAGCGCCCTAGCAATGAGCTTATAATTAACATGTCTATTTAAGCACAAACGTTCGTTAGCAACTTGTTTCGTAACTGTCAAATCCCACAGATAGAAACAATATTTTTACCTTATCTTTCCAACTCAATCATCTCCATTGTGGTATAACGTTACCCGAATAAATACAGGGTGTATCGGCACTAACCCGACAAACTTTAACCAGCTATTCCTTAGCACATTTGGAGTAAAAAATGTTATGGGCATTTTGCTGTCCAGTAGCATTTTTTTTCAATTAAAAACAAAAAAAAAAAATTTCCACACTACATCACTGTCATTGGCATTGCGTTTCGTGTTCAACAGCTGTTATAAGCAAGTATGTCAAAAAGGGTCTTCGCTCTTTCGCACACACTAAATAATAATAGTTAAAAATGAGACGAATGGTGCCGTGCCATTTCGTTGTGATTGTAAAAGTGCGCCAATATAGGTACACACGTGCATTATTCAACGGAATTCGAATAAAATATTCGCCAGATGGGTTTTCAAACTTTGACAAAGGATAAAACAGTGGTGACATGTGGTGAAAATATGAATAATAATTTTTTTATTAAAAAAAAAACGTTACCGGACAGCAAAGTGCACATAAGATTTTTTACTCCAAATATGCTAAGGAATAGCTGGTTAAAGTTTGTCGGGTACGTGCCGATACACCCTGTATAAATATAAATTATATAAACTGGAAGAGTCGTTTTTTACTGCCATGCAAATAATGAATCTCAGTCCAAACATCAGATTGGATGTCTCTTTGATTTAATTACGAGAATATTCCCATGAAGAAAAGTCATTAATCTTATTCGATAAAATTACCAACGTAGTCCATCAAATTCACAATTATTTTCGTATCGAATCCAACAGTGTCTTCCCACCACTTTGATTTGTAAAATTGGATACGGTATCAGTAATTTTGTAATATCTCGGAACAAGTAATGCTTCTAAATTACCTGATATTATGGGATACCTTCAAACATAATTTTCGGGTATTCATTCCTAAATCATTAAAGTGTCTATCAAAACATGGTATAATTGCGTACAGTTAGTTGCGCAGGAAACAATGAAGTATATAACAATTATGAAAAAAGCTCGAGTGCAACGGGCGTGTTGTAATTCCATGATTTGTAACGATCGCATTAATACTAAATTTATGGATGGGCTTTGAACGGTGCAATAAAGAGATTGGTGCAATAGTACCTACGAGTATTTGAAATTGAGTAATGTTTGTTTGGCATGCGATTTTCCGCCTTGCACACATCGTTAACCAGTTTGTCTATCGCTTGTGGATGTTGTTTGATAACCTTAAATTTGGCTTTGGCCTGTTTCGAGTATATATTTATTTCGCGGGATTATTTCATTATTATCGGTCAACCTGAAAACAATAGGTTTAACAAATTAACGTGGTTTTACGGACAGCGATTTTGTTCTGAAATTCGATGTATTATTATTTTTGTAGGATTCCGGTGCAGCAAACAGATGAAATATATATATCGAATAAAACACACCTTCATTTAAGTAGAAGTCTTGTAAGTGTGTTTCTCTCATTTAAGTAAAAATGAAAGTAATCAACACAAATATTTACATAAAACATCGTATTTTAACCATAGGTGAGTCCAACTCTCCTCTCTGCCGGAGATTTATCTTAACTATTTTCTTCGTACTCATCGACGAGTCTAGGCAAGCTAAAGCGATTCGGAACGGACGGAGTTCGGCAGTTTCCGTCGTTTACCAAACGAACGCAGCTCTGACAACGGGGGTGCGGCGGTTGTTCGAACATCCAACTACTATAGACTATTAGACAATCTACAAGGACTATTATTACTATATATTTATATCTCCCTTCCGAATTGCGCTGTATTACGAACCAACAAGAACAAATCAATAAAATCAAACTTTTTTTCAAAAAAAACTTATATTAAAAAAATATATGGATATACTATATTTATATTTTACACATAACATTGAATCACTGAAGTAAGAATCGTGGCTCCCTTATCAGGCACAAGAGCTCCTCTTTTCTGATAAGGTATACATGAGCAATTAAGTACCTAAATATTATAATTTGCAAAAAAATGTATGTATTAATGTAACTATGATCTATATTAAAAAAAATAAAAAAAAAAATAAAAATATAATAATTCGTAAATTGGCTCGTGTCGATAGGTTTGCCCGTCCGAGCGGAACACTCAAATTATTTTATAATATCATTATCATTTATTTTTTGAAAATTTGGCAATCTAAGTTTTTAAACCCACGTTGAAATAAAACAAAAATAATAATAAGGTTAATCTAGGTTATAAAAAATAAACTTAAAAAAATCGTTCACAAAAAACTGCCAGGCTGCTGATCGGTAGACCAAGAAATTATTCAAATTATTTAATTTGTGATCTAGACTACAGTTATTCGTTGGTTTCATTACTCACTCGTATATGTTTAGTACTCGATGTAAAATTTACCAATTTTTATGCCAGGTACTTTAAATCAGGCTGCCTACGAATGCTCCAGGCTGCCGGTCGGCAGACCTGTTTTTTCTCATCTACTAATCGACCCATATCGTAAGAAAGCATTCCCGTTCATGTACCTTCGTTGGTTCGAAAAAAAAGTTTAGACTGCGGGGAACCCCCCAAGAGAGACGCCCGGCAGACCAACTTTTTTAAGGCTTGCTAAGCGTCTATTTTCAATACAAACTAGTTTCATCTGTGTACTCGATGTAACTACTATTTTAACGCTCGTTTAACATTGTTTCAGATTGATCAACAAATGGCACACGTGTCTTCAACACCTGGCATTTTTCACAGGATGACCCAAGTGGATTGCAATTCGCTGATACGAATAATGAATCCGACCGATTCTCAGGTAAGTTTCTTTAAAGTTTAAGGAATATTTATATAGTAGAGTTACACACGTGTCTGAGTTTATTCCAAACACAGAAAGAAGATTGCTTCATCTTATAATTAGGTCATCGGTTTTAATCTATATTGTTCTTAGCGGAGAACTGTTAGTGTTTACTGTTTACTTAGCAAGCCAAGACGATGCTAAACATGCTGCTAGGGCGACGAACTTCACCAGATTTTCATGAACTTAAACTCACAAGTCTTAAAGCAACAAAGTGCGCATTTTAATTATTTTTGGATGATAAATATTTTTCTAACCGATGTTTATATAATGGCTTCCGTTTGTGTTTCGAGTTTAATTATACTGCGATATTTAAATTTAGCTATACCTTTCCACAAAACACGCGATTTAAATTTAATTATACCACGATATTTAAATTTAGCTATACCTTTCCACAAAACACGCGATTTAAATTTAATTATACCACGATATTTAAATTTAGCTATACCTTTCCACAAAACACGCGATTTAATTTTTTTTATTGCATTTTGTACGTACTTTATTATTTTGTTCACTTAATCAAAACTAATTGAACCACTGCAGTAATTTGTGAATAGACAGCGATTTATCTAAATGTTATTTCTCTTTGACGTTAGTTCGTAAAACCACAAAAATTAATACCTAGATACTGTCCTTAAACTTTTCATAGCCGTATTCTTTAAAGTTTATTCAAATGAGCTTGTATTTGTTACTTGTCGTTGGGTGTTTTTCCGTTTCTTATTTAGTCAGTATTTCGGGAAATACGCTGTATTTTCCCTTTCATCACGGACAAAAAAATAATAAACTTTTATCCTTCTAGCTTTACTTCCAGCTTATTCTGAGTTTAAAACTAGTTATTTTTTTTTGTTGATTTGAAAAATGTGACGGCCGTTTTTTTTAAATGAAATCAGAACCAATATTGTTATCTAAGTTCTAACGTTAAAAAAACGTCCATCGCGTACTCTAAAAATGTAAAACATGTACGTTTTTAAATTTCGTGCATCTTACCTTTATAATTGTGATTAATTTTAACAATAAGCGATGGCTTTGTGATTGGATAATGAATGCGTTTGCAGACCTAGACACCACATTACACACACACTAGTACAGATATGCCTGCATACCATCACGAATCACGACTGCATTCTATCATCATAACAGTCATACTTTACGACGTCATACAAACTGCACTTACATTAGAATTTAATATTAGCCAGTGTACAAAATCCATTTTGTAATTTGTATGCGAATAAATTTGTTCAATTTGAAAATAATATTTTATTAGTATCAATGAAAACTTTGTTCGCTGTAAGTTTTTTTTTTTTTTTTTAAAAGAAAGACAAACATTCCCAGGTTACGAATAACCCAACAATGTTTGAAAATCTCCTACTACCAACTACCACCACAGAAAGCCGAAAATGTTGCTTGTGTTGTGATGGAGGACTTAGCCAGCTGAGGAATCGAACACGCGACGCTCGGGTGAGACCCAAGCGCTATGCCCACTCAACCACTGACCGGTCAAGTATTTTTCTATTATTTAAGGTTTGTCGACTAATGATGAAAAATAATGATATTACGAATAACCTGGCAATATTTGAATTCCTCGATGACATTATGAACCGAACGTGCTGTTTTTGCAATGATAGAGGATTAGGTTAGAAGAAGATTGAACCCGCCATGCATCAGTGGAATAATCCTACAAACCTATTATAAATCATAGTTGTCATAATGATATACTCACTTTTCAAGCTCATGTTCTAATAATAATTGCTTATTCAGGAAAACTGTAGAAAGCTCCTACACCCCCCGTGTAGATAGTCCTGTTTTAACTCGATTTCATCTGTCTATAAATTGTTTGTTACATTCCGTTTCCTGTTCAAGATGGTGGCCGTGTTTTTGATTTCGGTTTGATTTATTAAGTAAGATAAAATTGGTGAGGTCTACTGTTCACAGACTTATTAGAACCTATTATATATATATACATATTACATGTAAACTTATGACCTTAAACCATTTAAAAATCTTTCATTTAGGCAAAGACTATTTACTGGTGTATCGTGCAAAAGGCATAACTTGCAGATTGGTCGCAGAATTTTAAAAATCGTAAACTTGTAAAATCTTAGTTGTAGTTAAAAATGTAGCTTTGCTTTAAAATAATTGTGTGGTTCACCTTGAACGCAGTCTATTTCTCAGAAATAGCTGCATAATACATTTATGTTCTTTGAATTTATGTATGAAGTGTTAGTTGTACGGTTTATTGCATAGGTACAACCGACGCAATAAATAACAATAACCGCCAAGTACCAGAGAAAAATCTTTGTCATACCAAATTTTAACACGAGAACGAAATAATAGCATGAGTAATATACTCATCGATAGTGGGTCGATGATAATACCAGAATAAAATATTAGCACGCTTAGCTTTGATAGCAGAATAAAATGTTAGCATGCTTAGCTTTGATAGCAGAATAAAATGTTAGCATGCTTAGCTTTGATAGCAGAATAAAATGTTAGCATGCTTAGCTTTGATAGCAGAATAAAATGTTTGCATGCTCAGCTTTGATAGCAGAGTAAAATGTTTGCATGCTCAGCTTTGATAGCAGAATAAAAAGTTTGCATGCTCAGCTTTGATAGCAGAATAAAATATTAATCGTACTCAATTTTAGTTCCGGACTGCGGTGTTGTATGTATATTAACAAGGTAGCATACTTACATATTTTTTATTAAAACACAAATAACATTGTTTACATCACTTTATTTCGATACAAAATCTCAAGTTCTCATAATTCATCAAATCATCCCTTTTCTCAAAAAGTCGCAGCTTTCCATTCTATGCTTAATAGATTAATTTCTATTCCTTTGTCGGATCCTAATTATATCTCAGAATTAAATATCATAAAACAAATAGCATCTAATAACGGCTATCCTAATAAATTGATAGATGAAATACTAAATAAAAAAATTAAACATAAATTCTTTAAACTTTATATTTATCCTATTTATAAAGATACAAACAAACAATGGCGTAGAATTCTATTTGTAGATAATGATACTTCCAAAATTATAAATAAAAACATCCCCTTCACTATTCAACCGGCGTTTTATACGAATAACAAATTTAAAAAAAATATATTCTTAATAATAAAGATATTGATAGTCAAACTAAAAAATCAGGTGTTTATAAACTCAACTGTAATGATTGTAATTCCTTTTATATAGGAAAAACTAATAGAAACTTTGAGATCAGAATTAAAGAACATCTTAGGGCTTTAAAGGGAAACTGTGAATCAGAATTTGCGGATCATTTATTAAATAACGACCATACTTTCGATATTAATTCAGGTTTTAAAATACTACATTCTGGTTACAAGGTATCTCAAATCAATAATTTTGAAATCCTAGAAATAAGAAAACACGTGAATATGAAAGCAGATATTATTAATAAACAAAAAATTTTTATAAACCCCATTTTAAATATTTTCCCAATTACCCGGTCTTTCCCGTCTAATGACATTTTAATTCCTACTTTGAATAACCCTCCCCCACTCTTACCCCTCCCCGCTCCTTCTACCTCTTCTTTCTAGACCTAATTTTAATTATAACTTTAGTATACTTGTGCTCCTGATGAAGTGAACTTGGTTCATGAAACATGTTGAGATTTTGTATCGAAATAAAGTGATGTAAACAATGTTATTTGTGTTTTAATAAAAAATAAATAATGCCATCACAAAGTGAAAAGCAGTTAGAAGAAGTTTTCTTCGAAAAAAATACTTACATATCTTTAACACCAGAATATGATAAATGTTGACAGTTTAAGTTTACACAAAGGAGATTTTTTTTACAAATTAGACAATTTTTAATAGCGCCTATAAAATACACAGAGACATTTAGTATTTTTATTTAATAAAATATTTCGTCAAGTGTACATACAACTCCTCTAAATAGTATAAATTAATCAAATTTCAGTCTTCATAACAGCACTTGAGATTTTTTTGTAATAATTAGTGTGCCTAACTACAAAATTAATTAACAATGTTAACATTTTGTTGTTTTCTTTATCGTGTTTGGTTTTATAATCAGTCCTTATTAAGTTTTCTGCGTATTATCCTAAGACATAAGATCAAGAAATGATATTAGCTACATTTGATAATATTCGATACCTTTTAATGACAAGATCTACCATGTAGTGGATTATCGCTTAGGTTTCAGAGAGTATAATTTCATTTCGATCATTCAATCATGAACACAATATTCAATACTGATTCGTTGTTTCCCTTGTCATTAGACTCATCCCGTAAATTAGGGCATGTGAAGGCAAAACACTGAGGAGGTATGGTTACTAGTAATAATTACATAATTACATCTACTAACAAGACAGCCTTGTTTGTCAGCCCAACTGCCAAAATATCCTCTATTAATATTTATAATATATTTATTCAAACGTTGTAAAAAATAGAAAGAAAAAAAATTATGTCGAGTGGAAGATTTTTCACAGAAGAAGATTCTCAAAAATGCATTCGTTTGATTTTATAAATTCATTTAGGAATTTTTACTTGTCCCTGCAACCCATTTTCAGTAGCGTAGCAACGGGACCATTGACCAAGCTTTTAAAATGACTCCTTTCGAAAAATAGATAAATTGTTAGCATACTAATATATATATTTCAACTTAAAACTGATCAATATAAATATAATATTTATTTATCAATGTATTCAATAATATTTTTCTAGGCAAAAAATAAACCCATACAGAAATGAGTAAATCAAATTTGCGGTTGTTTATGTGAGGGGTGATATACTTCGGCATGACCATTTAGCTTGTATTTTTATTCTTGCTTTCTGTTCACATTTTTACCAATGTATTTTAGTTTAAGTTTTTGTTGATTACTTTTCAATATTTATATTTTCTTAAAGTGGTTTAATTTTTGATCTATTTACAATAGTTCAGTGATACAAACATCTTGTAAAAATATAATGTGTAAGCCCAATAGGGCGTCTAATAAATAAATTAACTTTCTTACATTTGCGCAATTGCGAAAATATAAGCTTTCGTTTGAGTAGTACATTTTATTAATTATTTATATTCATCCAATCAAATAGTGTCGTAGTCAAACCTTAGGAAATCATAAGTATATTCATTGTTTGTATTCATCCAATCGAATAGTATCGTAGTCAAAACTCAGGAGATCATTAGTACATCAATTATTTGTATTCATCAAATCGAATAGTGTCGTAGTCAAAACTAAATGTAATGTATTTATTGTTTTTGTGTTTAATTCGTAAAACTCCATTTAATTTTTTTTAAATAAAATTTAATAATATAATTATTAAGTTCTGCAAGTATTTTTTGGTTTTTGTTATTGTTACAGCTGTTTCGGCTTTCAGTTTGAAAATGGGCTTGAATAATTATATAATTAAATTTGATTTTAATTAAATTTAAAAACAAACAACTTAAGTATATTCTTTATCCCATTACCATTTTTTCTCTACATGATCAACCCTAATTTTTCCATGCGTTTAAAAAAATAAAATTCCTCATTTAAAAAGTGCCAAATGGGAAAGAATTAAAAATTCAAATGTGAACATTTTTTCATGAAATTAATTCAAATTTTTATGAATATCTTTACCTTGTTGTTTCCATCGCGAATATCGGTAGCCTTTTGTAATACGTACCTATACTACCCATACATGTTGTTGGTATTTAAGTCTGCCCACTTTTGTCTTCCCACGCTGCATTACACCTTCTCTAGGCGGCCTCAACCTTTGCTCTTACATCCTGAGATTATATAAATGTACAGATCGAATCGTGTTAGTTCAACATCAAATAATTTCAGATTACACTGCAACCACATCCCAGCGAATTCTGATAGTCTAGAGTCGTTTCGGAATGTAAACAAAAATGTTTATACCTATCATCGCCCTAACAATATGTCTAACGGTGTTCGTTACGTTTCCACGAATCATCGAACTTAGAAGATTTCATTCTAAATCGGAACCAACCAGCAATCAAAACTTCACGAAGTGGATCCAAGTAAAAGAGCATACATACTTTAAAGCGCAGACCCGCGAAGAATTATGGCAATGTATGAATTATTGATGAATCAGTTCCAATTTTGAAAATTAAATTTAAAATATCATTTTACTGTGCAATACACAGATACTATGTTTCTTGTGAAAATGACAATTAAATTCAAAGCAAATCAGAGTCCATTGAACCAAATTAGTTTTTTTGATAACGATTACAATCTAACTGACTGTGCGACTGCCGTCTGGTTATGGTCATGAAGACAACATGAGAAAGCGAAATAGAAAATACTTTAAGAAGTATGTTTGATTGTCCACTGGGTTTACGCATTAGTATCTCTAAACAACTTATTATTATTCATTCTACTAAATTTTAATAATATGTAAATGAAATCCTCAGCACGGGAGATCCCAGTGAAGATATCAATATCTCTATTTTGTTAAAAGTGCTGAGAGACAATAATTGTGAGATTAATTTGATTTTTTGGATTTAGCCCAGGCCTGCGATTCTGGAGTTAAACGATCAATCGTTTTCGTATGCGCCGTCTTCGAGTGAAAAACTACTAGTCGCCGCGACTAACTTTTTCGAATGTTTCAATTTTACGTATTCTTGAGCGTCGAACGGTCGAAGTTGGTAGAAGAGATGATTATATTGGCACCCCTGTGAATATTGTCTATGTTCCTGATGTTTTTGGGATTTCTATGGTGTGACTGTCAAACAGACAACAGTTATTCGTTATTCAAAACAGAAATGGCTGCGGGACATATTACAAATTGCCAAAAGCAACTCTTAATTAAGCTTGTAAGCTCCGATAAAGACTTAGTAAGTGGTAAATTTTCACCCACTTTTACATTTGCGGAATCCGCGCGGTAAAACAAAAATTGACAGCTAGACTAGATTTCGACAGCCAATTACATAGAAACGCCAACAACCTACCACTCGCTGCCCTGTTTCTACTGGTTGCACCCAGTAGATGTTGTGTGGAATGACTTTTGACGTTTGGCGTCAAAGTATGTACCTTCGACCAATTTCGGGAATAGCAACGACGACCAACGTACGTACTTTCGACGGCGATTACGAGCGCCCTCGATTCAGGAATAGGGCCCCAGAACCCTTGCGCTCCGCTTTGCCACGGAGGTAATAGTTCTTTCATCAATTCTTATAACACTATTGGAAGCCAGATACCTATCTGAATAATAATAAAATTATTACGTCACTTCATACCGATTAGCATACTGGTTCCATACAATGCGACAATCTTATGTCTTACGAGTTACGAAACTAAACATATTTTCAAATGCGAGCAGCATCAAATATATACATTTAACACCTGCATGCATGCCTGACCCTTGGCAATTTATTATGTGCTTAGTTTCGCCATCTTCACCAGGATTTACCATTCATCTTCCCATATAATGTTATAACGCGAAACCTTTCCCAACTTTCATTTCTGCCTGTCAGGCTCATTGTGCTTCTAGCTACACGTATTTATCAAAGGAGAAAATACTTAGAATTCCAGTAAATTATTTGTAATTTTTCGGCACAAAGAAGCATAAAAATAATTAATTTTGCCAGAATCGTACATTTTTATTTATGTATTCGAGTCTCTTATAAAAGACTTATATTAAAATGATTAATAATTCATGTCAGAGTAAAGAGTAAAAATATTTATTACTCGGAGTAGGTACCACCTCGATCAATTATTATTAATATTTGGATTTAAAATAAATTAAAAGTACTTTTTAAATTTATTTTTCCGGTCAAAGGTTTCTGTTATAAAGTAAATAACTGACTTGAGAACAATTGCAAAATTGAATTCCTTTCATATATAGTTTCTGTTTCCTATAAACGAAGCTTTATAATTGAGTTTTTTTGTTCCTTCATTCGAGAGTGTAATCATTTCGATCTATTACTTGGATTGTTCATGGATTGTTGAAGTAGTTGATTTGATTCATCAACGAATTAATTTGAACAGAAATGCCTATTCTTGTGAACTTTCGGAAGTAATCAGCGAAAAGACTTTAAATCATAATCACTCGCAATAGCTTACCAATTTAATAAAAAAAATTATATACCGTCAAGATCAACACGAAAAACCAATTTATTTCATTTGCCCACATGGAGAACCAACATTAGAAAAAATTCCCCATACCTACATGTGCGCAATACTTAACTAACTAACCATCGCGTCGTTTCCCCGCAGAGAACGGCCGCCAAACAACTCGGTCTTGGCACACACTCCTTGCCTCATTTACATTCATACATTGTCTCATACATACTCAACTATTTGATTAACTTGATCGTGCCTTCTGTGTCTTCTACCATTCACATTTGCGTCATATATTCTCCTTACACTCCTGTCTTCGTTTATTCGCTCTACATGCCCAAACCATCTGAGCGTCCCTTTCTTAACCTTACTCAATACGCTGCATTATTTTCGGATCTCTCAGACGATCGTACATGGTTTTACTACACATACCTACTCCTGATGGATTTCATTTCTACAGCATTCAGTCTACTTTCATCCTTCATCTGCCAGATCCATGCCTCACTGCCATACATCAGGGTAGGTACCAGCACTACATTGTGGACTGCTATCTTCGCTTATTTGCACAATATTTTGCTAGCGCCAACCGCGTTCAGCCCTCCATTAATGGAGTTACCTGCGCCCAATATAACACAAAATTATAAATCTTAGCAATAACCTTACGAAATATCAAACATGGGTGTGGAGCATATCTTATCCTTATCCTATATTTCTCTTCTCCCCCTTACCTAAAATAAGATTAAAGATGCAATAAAACTCCATCTCTAAGCAACTTTAGCATAAGAAACATTTTTGGCTTAACTTCTTTTATTTTATCTTTCCGTTCATGTATAAGCTGTTTGTTTCTTACAAATAAATGTTTATAGTTATGTGTTGTGTAGGTAATTACTGTAAAAACAGTTTATTTGTGTATGTATTTATATAATTTATAGTTATTATGTCTTTTATGATTCAACAATGCCTCAATAAAGTAATTACAAACCTATTTCTAAATTCACTATCGTTGGTTTAATTGGGGAATAGTGCCCATTGTTTATAGGTATGGAAGACCTAAGTTGATCAAATACTTTATTAGTGGCAGTAAAATAACCACGTTTGATCAGTATTTGAAGGTCAAGAAGTCATATCTATATAATTTGAATAAATTGATTCGGATCTATCTACTGATGATGAAATAAACATGTCTACCAAAATAAGTTCGATAGCTATTTTCGGATCTAGTCAAGCATGTGGATTTTGTAATGCGTCCTTGAGGTGACTTTCCGATTTATCGAACTTTTCCTGCGATTTATCGAACACCTAAACTATTTTCAGAGTGAGAAGAACGTATTGCGCAGGGAAGTGTGTATGAACTAGAAATTATTAAAAATTCATTTATGCTTTAACTTTATGTTTTGATATAACACTGAGCTTGGTCGCCATTGATTAGTGTGCTTTGCTATTTGTTACAAGTTAGAAGTATTCACAAGTAGTTGAAATGACTACTCTGTAGGTTCTTGGATGGTTGTTTGACGTTACGTTCACAGCAGTAGTTCAACTAAACAAATAGCCGACATCGGAATGAGTTATTATGGCGTGGATATCTGATAAAACGAATTGCATCGGACCATTAATCAAGCTCTTTTAATGGGAAATCGTAACGCTGTTTGCTGTGAATAGAACCTTTTATAATTTGTTCTTTCACATGCGATGTGCATTGAAATTGAATCAAAGAAATACACCGAGATCGATTTTACTACCGAGAATCGAAGATTTATAATTTCACGCTAGCTAAACTATCACTTCCTGTGTTCACTGCTTGTACGGAAATTGTTTACCCAATATTTCAATATTGATTTAGTTTTGCGTTATTACTGCCAATACGTTATTTTGACCATATGATTTATAATAATATTTAAATTTTCATTTTAGTTTCCTAGTATTTTCAAGGACTAGTTAATTCGATAAAGCGCGGAGATCCCTATCTTACATTTCTTCAGTGGGACTAGTTCATTTCAGAACCTGTCTCTGTTCACAAATAGCAGATGCCCAAATCATCTCGTTTATTTCTATAAATACCAGAACCGGGTTCGATGTTAACGCCTAGTGACCTAAAATAAAGGAATTACTAATTAATTAGTGCCAATATAATAATAACATTTAGTTACGCATTTTTCTAATATTATTTTCTAATATATTTTCAAACATCTTTGTATCGTTACGAGGAGCGACAAATACAACATAACCCTTATAAGCAATAATTAGTCGTCTGAAATATCAATACAAATTGAAAATATCTCCCGTGTAAAAATAAATGCCGCCAATTTTACTCGAGAGATATTTTCAATTTGTATTGATATTGCAGGCGACTAATTATTGCTTATAATTATTTGTTATCCTTTAAACCTTGTCTTATAAACATTAATTTATCATTAACAACATAACCCAACTTCATTTCTAATGCACTTTAACATAATAAACTTATGTGGCTTGACTTCAGTTAACTTGTATATTTATCTCGTATATTATATAAAAGCTGTTTTTTTCTTACAAAATGACCCCCGTTAAGATACGTGGGAATTTTAACTATCTATATATGGCTAGGTTTATATTAATTATTATTTATTGGCCCTTAATATGGGGAAACGTTGTATTTTCAAGTTTATCTTCCTAATTAAATTTAAGGTTCCTGTAAAGTTTCAGTAGAAACTTAGTCGCCTCCTTATTTTTGTTTCTAGCTCCGAAACTCGGAGCACACTTTTCTCCCTTTGTTTCGAAACTTCCAAATTAGTCCGAACTAAATTATTAAGTTTATAAAATATATTAAATTTTAACTTAATTATGTTTAGGAAATTCTAAAACGCAAGTTTCGTACGCCGCGTTTTCGGTCTGGTGTTCCTTTGTCAGTTAGACATTTATTCCTTAATCTTTTCTAAGAATTCATACATCCCTCATAGAGTAGGATTATTAGTTTATATCTTTATCTGTTTGCCTACTCCTTTGACTGAAAAACGTGCTCCTTTCCTGACTCAGAACATCTTATACTTAATAATAAATAATATTTGTCAAAGTCTCGGTGAAGATATATGTTTCCTCTATAAAGATATATATGTATACTATAAAGTGGTATTCAAAGTAAGTTATTTTTACTAATTACTATAATTATCCACAGCGTGGTTGCTACATGTGAACTTTTATTAATATATTATATATTTGAACAGCGCCCTTGAGATGATTTTTCCAAATATAATTATTATTCCTAAAGTGAGGAATATTCTCCCTTACCTGTCAGCTAAGCCAGCCTTGAATGATTTGTAGCCGAATCGGAAATTAAATTTAGGGCCGGATTCCATCACATGTGCTTAGGTTCAACCACTGAAGATAATAAACCGATAGAGGTGTGTTGTAGGCGTATCCGTGTGCCCGAAGTAAGGTAAAATTTTCGTAACTTCTGGTGAAATTGATGAAACATTTTCCAATATCCAATTTTTTTCCTGAACAGATATTCAATTTCCTTGTCTTGTCTGGCGATATCAGTTTTTCAAACCGGTATAAATCACACTTCTTGAGATTACCTGTACAGTGCTAGGCCCAACATGGTGAAATCTGAGCCACATCTTTAGTGCGCGTAGGTTAGATGGGTGCGTCTACCGCATAATAATTACACTGCATTCTAGAAAGTGACACACCGGCTAATAGAGTTGTGTAAAATTCGATGAATTATCATAAAAATTAATGGAGTTGTCGAGCGACGCGTTAAAAATACTAATTGTAATTTTATACCTCATATATGTAAAAATGAACATTTAACGTAAATCTTCTTTCATTAATTCTTACAGCTTTAGCATTAAAAATTTGACATTGAATTTGACATTTTGTTTTTCATTAAAAATATATTTGTTTACATTTATTTACGTCTTTTAAATGCCATTAAGATAGTTAATTACATATACCCTTGTATGATTGCGCAGTTAAATAATTAATAAGATGGCATTTTATAATCCATAGGTCGCGGGTTCAAATCCTGCTCGAAGGACCATTATACCTTTATGGAATCGTATTCATTGTAGCTTTGTGAAAGAGGTCATAGAGATCGTCTTGTGGTCTCATTGTCTCATTTTATACATTTCTTACACTATGTTGTGGAGTTTATTTAATATAAGTGTAACAACGATATCGAAATTCCAGTGATATTGTACGAAAGATATTGAATGCAAATGTTTTTTATGATATTTTGATAAAGCAAACAATAATTATTATTATGGACAATGAAGTGTAACAGATGCAAGGGTTAAAATTGTATCAAAATTCTATAATGAGAACACTGAAGATAAAATACGTAGGTGCGTGTTTTTAATTTTACTAAATAAATTTTAAAATGAATCTGAACTAAAAAGATAAATCATCAATATTTAAAAATTGAGTGTAGGTACACAACTTGCGAATGCATAAGGGGTTCCAAAAAAGTTCCAAAGTTCCGAGTAGTCTAGCGCAAAACGTCTAACGGCTTCCCCGGAGCACAGGACAGCAGCAGCGGTGTAGGTTTGTTGCGGAATGCACGAATCTCCCTCCCTGCTCCTGCGGCTCGGGCGTATTCCGCTCACGTGTCGCGGGCCCGTCACACACACAATACTTCATGCTATCCCGTGCTCTCTGAAGGCAATATATCAAACACACTCCCGCCCATAAATTTCATCGCACGTTTCTTCTCTTTTAACACGTCCGTGATCCCTCTCCGCTAACTACGGACAAACTACGGGCGGAAGCTGCCCGGCAATCGGGTAAACTGCAGGCAACAAACAGGCACGCGTGGAAAAATAATCATACACCCGACCGCCGAGCGTCGTCCGCCAGCCCTTGATAATATTTTCCCCGGAAAACCACCGAAACCGCTCCGAACGTTACTTGAACTTGACTTGCGTCGGGAATCATTCGAGTTCGTTATGTAATTTTACCACGTTTGAAGCAAAGGTGGATTTAAGCCCGTCCTTTGGGACTGCGAAGGTTAAATTAATTCGCACCTTTTTGCAAAAAAACTCAGTTCGGTCCACCTTTTCCGGGTCGTGTTTCGTCCATTTACACGGTTTTCTGTTAGCCAGCTCGACACTAAAGCGTTTGATTGCTAACGGTGTATAGTTCGCTTTATTTGCTTCCGACTTTCATGACAGTTTCACGAGTTTCATGACAGTTTCACGACTTCCACGACAGTTCCGGCGTTGGGTGTGAGCTACGTTTCATGGACTCATTACCCCTTCTGCCCCAGGCCCGGCTTATAGAAAGCGACCCCTGCGTGGATCGACAAGCGTATTCATTAATCGGATAGACTATACATGCATCAATCGTTAGCTCTGTCATTTGATTGTTTCTTAATTGCCGTGTCATATGCCAATCCGAATTATGATGGGGCACAATAACAAAGGCTAACGAAACAAAGATACATCTATGTGCTTTGTTTAACTTTTACGTAACATACGTACCTGTGGTACATATCTCTGGGTATACTATGGATGTGTGTCTTCCAATGATATAATGAAAAGCAACTCAAGCAATAACTTTTCAAGGCGAGTACCTACTAGGCGTTTGAACATAAAGTTAATGATTTATGTATTTCGCTATATCGCTACGGTATGAAAAGTTTATGTAAATCATAAAATAAGAATATGTGAATTGAATTCAAAACCAATCAAAGTAATGTGCCCCCTCCCACGGGCCGTTATGCCTCTTGAGATGTATATTATTAATCTCGCGGGAACAGAACAACTCTAATACATTATTCAGAAACCTAAAAATATTACCTCCGTAAATTGCAAAACTTATATCAGTTCTGGAATCCGCACATCAATCTCGTCCTGTTGAATAAAGATCATACATTTGCTAAGTGTTTCGAGGCAAATACATATTTCCATCAATTTTTACTCGTTATTTTAGTACGTAAGCCATTTTTCAAAGAGTTAGTAAATAAAGCAAGCTCTTCGTGTTGGAAACGGGGGTCGGTAAATAAATAAATAGATAAATATGATCAGATGTTTCCTACGTTTGCTCGCTACATTTGGTAAGTCGGGATTCGCCGAGATTCATCCGTTAAATTTGAAAGAGAGCTGTATAGTGTATATTCCCCAGCCCATCGAAGTCCTCTGCGAACTGGGCATTCGGCGTAATCACTGTGAGTGTTCCGCAAGTTCCTTGAAGCGTATCGAGCGTACCGAGTAGTTCGAGAAAAGGAAGAACGGGAAAATAATACATTCACATACAAATTATCAAGCGACCGATGTTTGATAATACAAAAATAGGGCGAACATAAATTCTCGCATTCCGTTCTGTTTCCCACGTGACTTAAATCTTTCATTAACCCATCCATTCTGATACTTTTCTTAATACATCATTTGCCTTGTCTTCCCTTTTTATTTCACTATATAGAAAACATATTTCACATTTAGGGAGTTTATTCGGAAAACTAGCTACCAAATATGTTCCTAAAATGTTCAGCTCAGCTCGATTTTTTGCGACAATTATTATTTTTGTAAGCATTATCAAATAATAATTGGATTACGTAAAGTCGACTTAGTATTTGCTTTTTATCAAGGTCATAATAATATAGCATTCATAATTTCTCGCATTTTGATAATACTTTCTTTCGAAGGGTGAAAAGGCCATCATGCGTAAACATTATTTTATATAAAATTATAAAAAAGGTAAATGCTTTCAGTTTTTCCAGGTACACTTATTTAATGAAGTAAGATTTGTAAAGACGAACCTTTTCTCAGTGTTCAATGTAAAGTAATTTCAAAAACACCAATTGAAGAAGTATCAAAGCTTGTTTCTCGAATATTCACTGAAAAAAACACACACTTTGTTGCTAGAAACCAAGCACCCAAACTTCTACATAAACACGCTAGCAATTATCCTTGAACAAAAACAGAGTATGAAATTTTTCATGAAAAAGTGTCGATTCATCATTTTGTTCAACTGCTGGCTACACACACACAACACGATAAATATTATATGTTCGTCATGTCAACCCGGATTGCGCTTAGAATATTTTACTCAACCGTATTTTAAAAATAAATGTAAATAAATACACGTGACGTAGCTTGTCACCTGCGCTTTAAAATATCAAACTCGAACAAACGACAACAACTCGCCTTAAAATAATAACGGCTGTTGGATACTAAAAGATGATTATGATGCTAATTGTTTTTAGGATAGAGTTTACTTTGTATGAAGTGTGGGAGGTTCAGCGATCGTTTTATTAATATTTCATTGTTTAAGCTTATCTCGGGAATTCATTTTCATAATTACAGCGGAGAATTGTGGTCGTTCAATTATTGGCAAGCGACTATCATTTCTCGTTAAGAGGAACGGCTTCGCGGCCTTGATGACAATAATATATATATATTTTTTAATTATTGCTTTTATTTTACAATTTAAAACACGAATAAATAAAATAGCTCACATCCGTAGATATTTTCCATAACTTTTGATTTAAAAAAATTGAGAGTGTTTAGGCCTCAAATTCAAAATGAAGTGTTTTTATGAAAAAGGTCGTGCAGCCGTTCCTCTTATGATTTTAACGTAAAGGCAAATTCAATAGTAAATACCAAATACAATAGATGAACGTCATTATTAGTAAATCATCCTAGAACTTGCTCGATTCTTCTGCTCTTAATTATTACTATCCTTTATTATTATTTTTTTGTAAATTATAGTTCTCTTGAATAATTATTCATAGTATTGTTTTCGGAAATATTAAATAATATTTCATCTATTGTGTATTACCTTACGAAATATGATTTTCATTTACACATTTGTCATTGTAAAAGCTCGATTATGAAACGGCTTATAATTTGCCGGAGCATTGTTGACAATAATATTTCAGCGAATTGTTTGTTTCAGTGGTCGGTTGATAACAGATTTGAAGCGATTCGATGGCAATGAGTGAAGAGGAATGTAAAACTCGGAAACAAGACGCTATTTATTGTTTATTGTGTAGATATAATTATTCCGAAGCCGCTCCACACGTACTGCAGACATCTCGCTATTATTATTTAAACTCTTTGTTGTCTGGATCTTGAAATAGCTGACTTGAGATCCATTCATTTGAGGAACTTTCTGTGGACGCGTTAGATGAATAGCTTCCGAAGTTACTGAGTTTTAGATTTATACCAAGATTCGCGCCTATTATTTGTAACACATTCTAAGAGAACGTCTGCTCTAACGTTTGAAGTTCGTCGCTGCGTTCATTCGACATCTACAATTCTTGAAATATTTACTCACTACTAGAAACATTCTTCGTTACAGTACGCATTTTCAACATTGAGTAATAATTTATTTTTTACGTCTTACGTATTTTTGATTACATTTTATTATTTTCGTCGTCTGATGGTTTGTTTTGAGAATTGAGAACTTCCTTACTATATTTGAGAACGGAAATAACTGTATACTCTAGCCAACACGTGATCTTTTGCGCAATTTAAAGTACTTTGATGTCTTGACTGTCGAATTCTCTTTGCTTTGCAAATGGTTTATTAGCGCATTCCTCTTTACATTTTGTGAATACCTACAGTAGGTGCCTGCCAAATTGACACTACACTGAAAAAAATGAGTTAGCTAAAGTGTTAAGCTAATTGAAGTTGTGTAACCATCGCCTAAAGTTCAGCTACTTTACCTAAAATACTTTATGTGCAGATACCGTCGTTGTTTAGTAAAATGTGCTTGAGCTAATACAACTAAACTTTAATAATAGCACACTAAAAGCATACTTACCTAAACAAAATAATCGGTTTGGTTAATCAAGCTAAAGTAATTTACTAAACCTATTTCACTTTAGTAACTTAAGTTTATGTGTTACTTCCCAAAGTATTTAGCTAAATTTAACTAAACATCTAGTTTGGTTAAATGTTTTGTTCATATAGCAAAACTGAGGTTGGAATATCTAAATTTGGTATTTTTACATAACAATTAGTTGCTTTGCACAAACTTAGGCAAAGTGCAACAAAACTTTAGTTAAAATCTCCCGAACTTTGGTAGATCTGTTTATCGCGCAGGTGTTCATTTACGACGCAGTTATCAGATCGCCACAGTTCGCACCATACGTGAATTGACTGTCGTTGCGCGCGTTGCGAATTTATTTTTGAATTGAATTGAATTTATGTTAACCGCTGTTCCTAGTTCCTAGTGATAATGGCAGACAAAACCGTGGAGGATTATTTAATTTCTTGGAATCTGGAGGCTTACATAGAAACATTTAAAGGTAAGTTTTCTTTTTTCATTTTTTTATTGATTTGGAATTTAGATCATGGAACTATGATATTATATATTATGATAATATCCATTCTATTTGATTTAGAAACTGGCACCTTCATTATTCCATGACTCAAGTACCTACGCAATAGATTTAGAAGATTTGTATTTATTATGTACCTAGTTTGAAGAGTGCGTGTTGACGCTACAACCAAGATTGTGTCAGGAGTCATGACACAAATTACAGAGAGTGGTATATAAAAAAAATAATAATTGGATCACTTGTATAGCGCCGTTTTTGTGCAAAATCAACTCAAGGGCGCCTTTATTTCTTTGTTTGTTTCCGCCAGTATTATTTTGTATTGAACGAATGTTGTTTGAAACTGTAGTATTTTCTAAGTTACAATTTTACCCTAGCCAGAAACTAGAACCAACCAAACTAGCTTTGAAATCGTATATATTATATTTTAATAAATGTGTATTGCAAATTATTAATTCGGACATAACATTTTGAACATTGAATTCTGTTGTTTTTTTTTTGGGAGGGATATTTTTTTTTAAATACAGGGTTTACCACCCATTGTTAATGTTTACATTTGAAATTTTCATATAAATGAAATAATTTCATTATTAAAACTATTTTATCTCCGCTTGATTCATGATACAGGGTGTTCGGTATCTGCTGTTGTATAAATATACATTTTTTTAATGAATAATTTTCATTCCTTTGAAAAATAAATTTTTATTTTCTTGTTTTTTTTGAAATTTTTTGTATTATCTCGTCGTTTTTTTTCTTTATTTCAGACTCAAGCCACTCCTGATAATATCTCAAGATGATATTAAAGAATTGATTCCGACTGTAGGGCACCGGGCACTGCCTACAGCACACATTAATGCGCTCAAGGATGTTATTAATCCACCTGTCATAAGTGTAAGTTTTTAAAAGCAGTAATGATGACATATTGTTTACCTAGGCCTTTTTTGGCTAACCATTTGGAAATAGTTGTACCGGACGCGATTTTGATACAAAAATAATAGTATTTAAAATAATAATTCCTGTAATTAATGAATAAATCGACTGCCGGGGGGGTCAAGCGATTCCAAAGGGATAAAAACAAAGCTTGACCTCTTCACCCTTTCTTTCCCCTTTGTGTACATACCCGCTTTTTTTTTCAGATTGAAGATATACCTTCAACTTCCAAACAAACAACGCCCATATATTATCAACACGATGACTTCCTTGTAAATGACATTTCCTTGTTGGAAAATAAAAACAAATCACAAAGAATAACGCAAGAAGCTTTTGAAGAGCAAATTTCGAATGTAAGTTAAATAATTTTAGTAAGTTTCAGTTACCTAAGTAACTTAGGTTAATTGTTTTATACATTCCGATATATGTATTTTAGTAGTGGCAGCGTAGAAAAGCCATCCTGTGACTGATATTATGATGATTATAGAAGTGGTTATTAGTTATGTAATCAATATGCAATTTAATTTTGTTTTCCAGGACTTACGCAATCATCTCCTATCAATCAATGAACGGCAAGCACTTTTAATGCAGTTTGAGTCAAAGGGTCTGTTGGACAATTCTGCCAGACTGTGCAGTACTATTATAAGTAAGGAATTGCAGGGTAATCCAGATAGATCCATTACAAGCAAGAGATTTTATGAATTTGCTTTTCAAATCACCAAAGTCTTTAATAAAGAAAGCGCAGCTGTATATTTCACCCCATATGTGTGTTTTGGGCCTACCCAAAAAATTGCTGCTAAAGGTAAATTACTAGACACATACAGGCAGCGCCGAAAAGAATTTGCCAAATCAGGACACAAACATCTTTTACTATATTTAAAAAAAAATTATAATAAAAAATGATAATATAAATGTGTGTATGATCAAACGTGTTTTCTTTTTTGAGGCTTTGCTGGTAGCTGGAAACAATATTTTGAGAGACGATTCTTAACAAAATAACTTTTATATGAATGAGGTTTTTAATAAGTACTTTCTAGTCTTACAAAACATAATATTTATTTATTTAGGTTTCATCTCTCAAAAGGGTTGTAATAAACTACCTGCAACTCAAAGTATTTAACCCATGATTCTGAATTATGGGTATAATCCTTCGAGTTGATGGTGGTAACATTTACACCCTGTATTGTTTTCAGCTAAACTGCAAAGCTGCACTTCCTATTTAATTAAGATAATCTAACCAAAAAGCTAAGCTACAGTACCTAAAGCTAGCTAGCAGTAGAGAGCTAAAACACCTATATCGGTAGGGCTATTCCAACCGAAGTTTAGTTAATCAACCTAACCATTTTGTAATATTAACTAAATAATAAGGTTACTACATCTAAACAGTTCAGTTTTTCTAACCGAACACTACAAAATGGTTTAGGTATATAATTTTTAATTTAGGTAACACAACTAAACACAAAGCTGTCTCAGCCGATTAGTTTAGCTAGAATACCTGAATCGTTAAGCTGTCATAAATACAGTTTAGGTAACACAACTAAACACAAAGCTGTCTCAACCGATTAGTTTAGCTAGAATATCTGAATTGTTAAGCTGTCATAAATACAGTTTAGGTAACACAACTAAACACAAAGCTGTCTCAACCGATTAGTTTAGCTAGAATATCTTAATCGTTAAGCTGTCATAAATACAGTTTAGGTAACACAACTAAACACAGAAAGCTGTCTCAACCGATTAGTTCAGCTAGAATATCTGAATCGTTAAGCTGTCATAAATAAACTGCTGTTTAGCAAACAGTAGCTAAAAGTTCGGCAGTCACCACAGCAACTAAACTGTTTAGTAGATAATTACTGAAAATTTGGTAAATCGTACCTAAACATTTCTTTCAGTGTATTTGAGTGAAAGAGAACAATTCGTGTCCTGTGGTGAGTTCAACTATAATGCATATCCTACAAATTCTGGTGTGCCGCAGGGATCCAATTTAGGACCCCTGTTGTTTTTATAAACAATATTCGGGGAAAGATTAAATTCGTCCATTTTCTACTTTTCACCGATGACATCAAACTCTTTCTGAGAATAAGATCGATAGAAGACTAGAAAACTCCAGGAAGATATCGATGCAATTATTGACTGGAGTATTGATAACAAACTTGGGTTCAACTTCCAAAAATGTTCAGTCATGTGATTTACAAGGGCACACAAGACCATATATTTTAATTACAAAATGAAAGATACGTCAATGAAGCACATGGTGACTTGCAAGAACTTAGGAATTGTGTACGACATTCGCTTAACATTTCACGCTCATATTGAAAAGATTTGTAAATCAGCCACTAAGATGTTGGGTTTTGTCATACACAATTCGAAAGACTTAACCAACCTTGCAGTAATAAGGCTGCTTTACTTTAGCTTAGTGCGTAGCATTCTAGATAATGGATCTCAGGTATGGGGGCCAGAGGACACTGTCAATGTACTAATGGTCGAGAAGATACAAAAAAAGTTTTTACGATACCTCTACATGAGAGAGTTTGGTTACTATCCATGGCTGTTTCCAAACAGCATTTATCTTGGGAATGCTGGGTGTATGCAGTCTTAGTTCCAGAATGGATGTTGCATTACTCCTGATGGCGTATAAGCTTTTAAACGGTTTAGTATCAATACCAGACATTCTGGCTAAAATAGGATTCTATGTCTTGGATAATTTTGCGCGAGGCCGCCAACACAGGCTTTTGATTCTTCCTAGGTGCAGAACTAACTTACCAATGGTGATGCCCTTGGGAAGAATCACTAGGTTAATTAACATGTCCTACAACATATTTAAACGTGAAATATTATTATTCAAGATTTAAGATTGTAAACCTACATTTGAAACTTTTTTCTTTGTCCCACTTGTAAATGTATTTGTTATTCACTTTTTTGTAAATTTTAATTATCGATATTGCAATGTTCTGGTTTATACTGTTTTTGCAAATAAACAAATAAATAAATGTAAATATAAGAATGTTTCGTATTTTCTTCAAATTGCAACAATCTATCGTGACTACGGTACTTACTAATACTACTGATAATATTTGGTTTTATTCTTGCGAAAACCAGACCAAAGTCATAACCAGTCACAACGTTCGAGTCTATCAAAAATCCTATCCAAACTCACTCCCTAAGTGTAATGCACCCTTCTTGGAGTTTCGCAAAGCATCCACCCCCTCCCCTGCAGCTCCCATGTCCCTCGGTACCCTCCGCAGTGCTCCTGACGTCCCTAGGGAGTACCCTATGTATATCCATGGTTAACAGGAACCACCCTCGCTTACCATACTTCGGCCTTCCCATGATTCACCATTAAGAAAACCTTCGTGTTAAAAATCTGCAATTATCCTAAGAGATAATCTAGATTTATTAATGCTTTTACAATTTACCTGTATCATTAATATGTTACTTTTTATTATGTCATTCAACTTCGGCGCTATTTACTCACTATATAAACAAATGATTTAAAATTTCACGAATAACACGAAAGTCTCACAGGAGGAAGCAAATGTGGCAACTTTACAAAATAATAATAATCCTAAAAGTGTCCGCTCCTTGCTTAGGAATATAACCCGCAGGTCTCTCGCGGAGTGGCTTTATTTGCCCGCAGCCCCTCGACCTCTATTTATGTTTGTCATACAAAAAATTCTAATAAAAAAGTTGAGTGATGACATCTTATCATATATACGTTACTGTCATAGTGATTAAATATAATGACTGGTCATTATATATAATAACAAAATTGTTTAGTCAATGTGATAAATTAATCACTTTATCCGGATATTATTCATAATATCGGGTCAAAGTTAGCAAAAGTAATAAATACGTTCCAACTGACTTGTTACTCCCCTATCCTAACCTAACCTATAATAACCCAACCTAACCTAACCTATCCTAACCTAACCTAACCCAACCTAACTTAAAATAACCCAACCTAACCTAACCTAAAATAACCCAACGCATCCTAACCCAACCCAACCTAATCTAACCTATAAAAACCCAACCTAACATAACCCAACCTAACCTATAATAACCTAACCTAACCAATAATAACCCAACCTAACCTAACCTAATCTAAAATAACCCAACCCATTCTAACCTAACCTAACAAATTGAAATATAATTTTATAATCTTTACCTTTTCCTACTTGTTTTATTACTTTATCCAAGTCTTCTAAGATATTATATAAAATGGCTAGTTAATGTGATTAATTCTGTGTCAATTATCACTTTGTCTAAATTGGTTAGACATTTTATTTTGTTTTTTTTATTTATTTTAAATTATAGAAACAAACAGTACATGATTTACAGAGATGAAACAATATACAAGGATAAGATATTTCATGTTGGGTACCTATGATACCCATTTCCTTATAATGTCTGCTAAGTGGTATGTTTATTCCTTAATTACCAGGTGACATGTGTAGTTTATAGGTAGGGTGTGACGTTGTAACGTATGCGTGAGTGTTTGTGTGTGTTTGTGTGTCTGTATGTCTGTATGTATGCACATTGAATAGTTTAAATTATTGACATGATGCCACGTTTGAATTTGGGCAGTGAATCCGAGAAAAATGTCAATGCTAGAGTTAAGACAAATATTATTTAGAGTATGAAGAGCTCGGCAAATTGGCGAATTAGAAGCTGCATTTGTTTTATAATTAAGCGTGTGGAATAGCACTGTATGTCGTGTACGTCTCAAAGGTATGTTAAAGTTAATAAGGGACAGAAGTTCGGTACAGTCATTACAGACATTATAAATAATGGCTGGATAGTAAATACAATATCCGGATTTATTACTTTGGCTGTGACATATACACCGAGTGTTTGCTTATCCATGTCCCATAAGCAGATAGCCATCAGTTTTCTTGTTAGTTTGCTTAGTAAAACCCTTTATTCCTAAGGCCATATTCTGCGAATTAATGTATTTATTTTTCACAGAACCTAATTATTATTTCAATATCTCACATAATTCCATCTCGAGCAAAGCGGGGCTTCGGATGATTCGGCTATTTGATTCATCCTTTCAAAGTAGTTCTCGACTAGCCGGCACAAAAGAATTACCACATAATTACTTACTGAGCAATGAAAGAAGAAAATTCATCAACTAATTACTTTCAACCGAAAACTCCATTCCATTTGCAAATACGCCAGGAACGTTTCAAAAGCGTCTTGAAATTCCGACGGGTAAAAAAGTGGAAACTTTGCATACTGTCTACCTAAAAGTGCCCGCGAGATTCCAACCAACTCCGGTGAATTCCTTTTTTATTCTATTTTGCCATCTCCCAAATCCTCCGTATTTTTTTACTGCGAATGCAGACTTTATCAGTGAACAAAACAGATTCGGAGTCGAATTGAAGTCAATGTAATGTAGTTTTTTAAGTAACATCGTGGTATACAGTAGTGAATAAATAATAATTTTAAAAATACAGGAATACCCTAAGCACACAGATTAGAAAAGTGGTCGTGGTCAGCCCGGCTCGTGGACAAATCAATTTTCTACATTTCAGACAACGTTTCCGAATTGAGATCCGAGAAACAATTCCAGCGGAATGTATGCGGCTATTGCGAAAAGGATGCAGAAGCTAAATTTTCTAGTGGGGTCGACGGTAGTGGAAATTGCATCGGAACAAACAAGGCGATCGGAAAGCCAGAATAAACATCGTGGCGAATCGAAGCGGTTACCCTTCCCTAGAATGGATGAAATAATCTACTCTCTCTCTACTCGACAAAAGCTATTGTCAAAATAAAACACTATCGAATACACCCGGCGCGGCGGCGTTACGTCTCTTTTTCAATAATTGGTGCTAAAATAGCACTTTGTAAAAAGCGCTACTTTTGAAGCAAGAAACCTACTTTAGATGTAAATAATAGTTGTTTGTAAAATCTGGGTATTGCGTATAAGTAGTTTACCTAAACGTTTGTTTAAATTGGGAATGCAATGAGCCACCATCGCTTTTCGATTTGTTTGTTCGACTTCGCCTGTGGCTGTCAAACTTTCCGCTTCCCGCGGTGTTGCCATTTGCAGGAGTTTGCTCGCCGAACTCAAAGTTGGATAAATAAGCATTGATTACACGAACGAATATTTACAAAGGCACTGACAATTGCCCCGTTCAGAGAAGGGTTATCTCCGTAAATTAATTAGCCATTTTTAGTTTCCAACAAAAGTTACGTGTTACGTTAGACAATTTAACTTCGAGGGTTTGCTTAACAAACCCGCCTCAAATAATCATTGATAACATATCAGCCATTTAGGACGGGTTGTTTCGGAGAATTTGAACAATTCATCAAATTTCAACGTTCATTTTCGGGTGCTGTGAAAGTCCTATTCAAGTTCTGTTACTATATTATTGTAGGCTAGTTGCTTGACAAAACTGAAATAAAAACAGAACTGAAATAATCTTTCACAGAGCTTACAAATGAACGTTGAAATTTGATGAATTGTTCAAATTCTCCGAAACAACCCGTCCTTAGTATTGTAAACTTAACTGGAGCTGTTTTTAACTTCGAGGTTTTGCTTAACAAACCCGCCTCAAATAATCATTGATACCATGTCAGCTATTTAGCATTGTTAACATAACTAGAGCTGTATTTAACATCGAGGGTTTGCTTAACAAACCCGCCGCAAATAGGTATTGATAACTTGTCAGCCATTTAGCATTGTTAACTGGAGTTGTTTTTGGCTTTGGGTTATTACCACTAACATTATGCAATATTGTTGGCTACATACATATTCATCCAAATTAACCTTCCTCGTGTTATCTTGAATGGAAGTTTGCATATTAATTTCAAGCGGCTGTCATATATATATGGAATAATTTCCCTCTTATTTTACTTAGTAAGTCCTAAAGGCGGTATAACCTATATAACTTCACAACATTCAGACATAGCACGCGAAAAGCCGCAAGACTTAGCTTCCTTAACATAATATATACCAGGTGTGGCGAACCTAGGGCACGCGTGCCCGAGGTGGCACGTTTGATCATTTGGATGGCACACTAACGATTTCCAAGTTCAATTTTATTTTTTTTAATTTTTAAGTTTAAAAAATATGTTTTTTTGATTTGACCAGTTGTTTCAAAAATATCTGAACAATCGTTCATATTCTTCTTTTATTTTCAAATATTTGAAATGCAATTTATCGAATTCCAATCGAGTTCGCTACGGAAACAAAATTTGTTGATTTGAGAAATGATTTGGAAATAATTGAAAGCGATCGATTAACGAACATAAATAATAAAAATGCAGAAGAAGAAATAATGAGAACTTGGAAATCCATTCCAGAAATCTTTAGCGATTTAAAAAAACTAGCGAGAGCAATATTATCAATTTTCTCATCTACATATGCTTGTGAGTCATTATTTTCAGAAATGAATTTCATAAAATGTGATTCAAGAACGAGAATGACTGATGAATCCAGTTGGTCGTGTGTGTTACTAAAAGTGACGAAATATGATCCAGATATTAAAAATTTGTCATCGAATGTACAACAGCGAAAATCTCATTGATAAATAACTAATATGTACATTTATTGATTATGACTTTATTTTTATGAAACTCTATTGCAATTTTTAAGCTTATGAATAAAATTAAAAAAAAAAAAAACTTTTTTTATATTATCTATTTGGTTAATTTTTTTTACAGCTTGGGCACGCCACACAATCTAGAAATAATTTTTGAGGATTTTTGGCACGCGGGCCCAAAAAGGTTCGCCACACCTGATATATACCATTGGTCGTTGCGCAGATTTGTTTAATTTTCAAACGAAATGTTGTATTACACAACACATATTTCAAGTCCTGTAATCATAAAATATTATAAATCAATAATTTATCTAGTAAACCTGCTTTTGAATTTTAGTTTTTGGTTCAAATAAAAACATTTAAAAAATCCGAGCATGCGTTTTGCAACGAAAATTCTTCCATTTGGCTAGTGGTTATTTATTTATTTAATTTTATTGATACATGATTAGAGAGTACATGTGGTTTTTTGTGATATTTCACCCTCCATGCTAGGGATGACCCTGTGTTATGGCGGGTGAATTTTACAGTTTGCGGACATAGAATCTATACATTACTATAATATAAAAAAGAAAAATGATTTATAGCTAGTTTGGGTTGCAAGAAGAGGATGGAGAAGTTAGAGAATTATAAGAAGATGAATAATTTGAGAAATTATCAGTAAATAGATCACACTAATTAATTATGTACATACTATACCGCTAAGTTAGGGAATAAGGATATATTATTATGTTTTGTCTGAAAGGTGATTAAATTGATAAGAGTGTAGAATGAGTGGGTATTGTAGTTGTAATGTATTCCGTGTGTAAGGAGTCATTTCGTAATTTGTTTTTTAAAGGAATGGGGTTGACTCACGGTTTTTAGGTTTTCGGGGATAAGGTTAAAGATTTTAGGAGCTAGGAAGAAAAATCGTCTTTGAGCTGACGTGGTATTTAGTGAAGGTACTTTGTAGTGACCGTTGGTTATTGTTCTGGTTGTGTAGTTGTTTTGTAAGAGAGTTTTTTTTATATTTGAAGAGGAAATGTATTAGCGAACATTTTAGGCGGAATTGTCGTATGTTTAAGACCTTATACTCTATTTGGTCTCGAAAATAATACAATAGCATGATGTCACCACCTGTCGAATCTGTTATTAGTTATATTATTATTATACATCCCGCTTTGCATAGTTTTTCTTAGCGTAAACACCGCGTTCGTGCAAGCTATGTGTCTAATGTTGGCTTGTTTACCCATATTTTTTGTCTTATGCTTTATCAATGGTAATGCCTACCTTGCTCATGTATTAGTATAAATAGTAAAAAAAGGTAAATTTATATATAACCCCGTTGTATCCTACTGAAATCCCGGAGACCATTAGAAATTATGTTAGGTTAGCTTAGATGGCGCCTAATATCTATTTATTGTTTCAGAAGATTGAATAATATACGTCGATATACGTTGGCACTTTCTAAATTGGAAATGTTTATCAGCAGATGTGATGAATGTTAACTGTTTTATTGTTGGTACTAACCTAATCCGCATTAGACAAATAAAATATTCATATTATTTAAGTACATAAGTACCTACTTTTAATTTTATTCCTGCTCCTTTCTGTTTCGTTTACAGTATTTTAAACGTTTTTTACTTTTCAAATCTACCTCTTTTAAACCCAATCTGAATAAAATATTTAAATTTTAAAATACGTGCGCTTATCGTTCACCATTAAATGATATTATATTTTGCTTTCGTCTGCGTGACCTTTATTATTATCGATTTAGGATTTTGTATCATACTTTAAATTATTTTATTCTTCTAAAAATGCGCTCCCCTTTATTATTTTTAAATTATCAACGAAAAGTTTAGTTTGAATTGTTTTAATTAAAAATCCCTTGATGAAACTTTTGAAAGTGTAACTTATTTTTATTGTTTCAGTTCCGTTTCAAAGAAAATTCCTTGAAAAGAAGACTGAGGAATCGTTTGGAATCACAACAAACAATGAAGGTAAGAAATTCTTTAAAATTCTCTCAAAACTTCTATAGAGTTCTTCTGCATGAACCAGGAATGCGAAACTTCCAAGGCAGACCTAATTTGTTTTTATGAATCTCTTTAAATAATCCTCTTCTGTTTCGATTTTTTTCCAACTTAATTAGGAAATGTCTACTTTGAGTGTATATTTTTCATTGTATATCCTCCATTCTCCACCAGTTTTATTTTTGAATACAAATTGGTGGGTTAATAAATGTGGCCGGAATTAAGTAGATATTTACAGATAATAGATGCTTCTGATAGTGAACATTACTTTAATAATTGTGGTTCCAGTTGATGTTAGCCGAGGATGCATTGACTGGAATGAACACTGTGAAGTCTAGCCGGCCACCGCACTTTCCTTTATTTGATAGAATCTATGTACTCTTTTCAGTAGAGCTCACGAGCCATCTGAATCCAGTATTTTGGCCTTTGTAGATAAGTTCTGGCGTCCGTTCTCAATTATGTGCAATGCATTAGAATTCTAGGGGCACATCAAAGCTCGCAAGACTAAGGAAAACACCATCGAAACGTTCGCCTGCAATTCGTCACAGTTTGTTCGCTTTCTCTTTAGAACTGATAGTGGATGTTTGCTTTATCGGGAACCTACTGTTACCAGGACTATGCAGTTATCTATGCAGACTAGTGCACTTATCTGAAGGAATGAATACTACAATTGAACATTGAATCTCGCTCTGTCAACTTTGGGTTTTTGAAAATGAATTAGAATATAAAACGGGCATTATTTTAAATATAGCGACTGTATGATTAAGCTCTTCTTCCCACGGATCGGTAAGCAATAGACATAAAACAATTACCGTAAGACCCTGCGCAATAAAGTTCCGTTCTAAACTGCCCTGCAGACCGTTATCTTACTATAACTAACTTAATTTTGTACACGCAGAAATATTACTAATATTGAATATTGCTAATTTATTAATAATCTTTTCAAATTATACGTAATCCGGTTAATACGGGATTGTAGGCACTTAACTGATAGGTTTCCTAATAAACTTTCGTAAAGTTCGAATTTATTATCACGATGTCGGAACACGTGTTTATAAAAATCCTAATATTTCCGTATTTCGTCTTTGTGTATTATCAAGGCAAATGCAGGTACTTGAACACGTGTTCCATTATATTGGGAAATTTACTAAAAATTTATCAGAAAATGGCCTGCAATCCCGTTTTTAAGCGATTACCAATAATTTTGAGAAAGAGATCTTTGATAAATTGGCAATACTAATTATTCTACATGTGCGCAGGGTCTTTGCAACACTCGGTTTAGCAAAACCTCCTTGTGATTCAGGAGGTTTTGGTTTATGTCGATTGCTTACTGACCCGTGGGACGTCGGGCGTAGTTACAACCAACACAGCCAGTATAAAATAAGAGTCACTTGTACACACGTGTGTTTTTTCATTTATGGATAGTTAGTTAGTTTTACCGCTTTTTATCACATCTATACACGTAGTGCTGCGCTGTACCAAAGTACCTTAATAAAATATACTGTCTTATAAGACTTCTGGATATCGAAAATCGCTGTTTAACCTCGCTGTACCAAAAACTGCCCTGCATACGTGCATATCCCAATGACCGCAGGACCGCGATCGAAAGAAACAATTATTCCTCCCTCCACGTTTTAACTACCGCTGTTCCTCAATTAGCGGTCTCCCGCCTCCCGCACGGAGCCGCACTTACACGGGAGCAAACGGACAAACTGAAAACCACCATCGTTGAACTATCCATGCAAAATGTAGGTAATTCCGCGAGGACTGGCTACTGGCTACTGGGTACGGCCACAGGGGCAGTAGTGCACTCCAGGCAAAGGCGGGCACTAAAAAAGCCATCGAAAAAGAATTGAAACTGAGACCGGCCACAGTGCAACCGATGGCTGAATTATATTTGCATAGGGTGAGTTTTATTTAGTTTTTTCTCCCCGACTCTTTTTTTAACGTCCTATTCTTATTGGCGGTATGGCTTCCTCCTCGCCCGACCAAAATGCGAGCTCGTTAAAGCGCCGCGGCCGTTGTGCCGCTTGATGCGATTGCATTTCCACCGATGGTGATGTCCGTAGTATACGAAACTTCCTGCGCTTGTTTGATATTCGTTAAATAAAAATACAATCGTCTACAGATTAAAACGATTACCAGAAGCTTTATCGCAGTTTCCGAACGACAAAATAGGTTAAAAACAATTATTTTATTGCAATCTTGATTTCGCGTTCAAACCATGCTCAATGTTGAATCCAATTTCGTCATCCTAAATACATACGAGTCACGTAAATGCGTTTAAGCGTTAATCAAATTCTGTGCTTCATAGAAACGTTCTTTCAATTTTCATTTACTTAGAAACAGAACATTATTCTACTGGAGGATTGCCTCAGTTGAGTAAGAGGATATTAAATGTTTATGGAATAAATTTTATTTATTTCGCCTCCCAACAAAACATTTAACATGCAAAGTTGAACTTCGTTTTCGGTTGGAAGCTTCGCTTTTTGAATTCTCGCTTTGTGAAAGGTTGTATGAAATTCAGTTAAATGAAATGTACGTATCCGTTAGCACTGGAGACAAATAGAGTCTAGAGGGGAGGAAAGGAAGAACCCGTGATGCATTTTCTGTGTTGGCCTAACTTTGTGTTTTTCTAGTATGATTTTGTTTTTAGCTGTAAACCTTAACTCTGATGATGGTAAGTCTAATCCGCCATGACAATTTAATTTGATTCTTTTTTATTATTGACTTAAAACTACAGAGCAGGAAGAAGCCAACAAAATACCCTTTTCCTTCTACCAACAAACAAAGAAGAAATTAATAAGATCATCTCTGAACTGAAACCCAACTCAGCACCTGGAATAGATGGAATCACTGCAAATGTTATAAAAAATGCAAACAAGATATAATAACACCTCTAACACACATTTTTAATTTGAATATGCAAACTGGATTATTCCCAAATTGTCTCAATTTGACAGAATATCTGGCGATGAACAGATGCAGGTATGAAATGCATGGGGATTAGTCTAGATAATTAATCTAGATTAACAGAAAGTGTTTTCATAAAAAAATCCATTGAGGAAACTAGAAATGATGGGTGTGAGAGGTATTCCACTCGCATAGTTTGATGACTACCCCTCGGAAAGAACTCAAGTAGAAAATAACGATAATGTAGCAAGTCTCACAAAAAAATCACTCCGAGTACCCCAGGGTAGAACGCTTGGACCAATACTTTTTCTTGCTTATGTAAATAAATAAACTATGCAAAATAGACCTTATAAATGAAAAAAATATATCATTTGTCGATGATAAGTTTTACTTTTCAAAGGAAAGACATGAGAGGATATAAAATCTAAATCTGAAACATGTCTATTAAGAGTATCAAAGTGGCTAGAATGCAACCTCTTGACATTAATTGCAAAAAAAAACAAATTCAATGTTTTTTCTATAAAAAGGTTAGCCTAACAGCGACATGAAAATAAAAGTACCTACATGTAAATTTAAAAGACACTTTTACCCCTGCAGCACAAATACCACACAAACTGTGGAATTAGTCAAATATCTGGGATTTTTTATAGATGACCTCTTTAACCTGGAGAGCGCACATTGAAAATACGGCCAAACGAATACGGAAACTAATATTGTTCCTGAAAGATATCCGAAAAATTGTTGACAAGAAAATAATTAAAATTGTGTACTTCGAATCTTCTGTAACTTCAAAAGACGAGTGGATCCTTTTCTCGAAAACGGTATACAAGTAAAATAAATTTCAAAAGAAAAGATTAACTCTCAGCAAACCAATCCACGAGGTCTCTGGAACTCAATAAAGACTGTAATTTCCTCACTCACTGTTCCAACGAAGGTAGATATGACTGACCCCCAGATTCCTAACCACCCCTCTCCTCTTTTTTTCCTCAGGGCCTCCAGTGTGGAGAAAAAAAATGAGGATACATTGAAATGACACATTCCTACCCACCCATACTTTTACCCCCCACACAGCTTCCCAAAGATGACTTAGGCCCCTGAGGGATGTTTTTTTTCTTCCTTGTAGAGCTAATGCAAAAAATGGGGATAGCATACTCCCAATGGCCCCAGGCGGTGGGCCTTTTGTGCGGTATTCACATTTATAAAAAAATTGACAAATTTATCGACAGTTTGCATGGTTTGACTTGTCAGCAGAAAAATCACGTTTGTTCATCGGAAGTTTTATAAATTAACAAAATTTAATATGCAGTGAAGTATTTTTCTTTGAGTGCGTTTTCAATTGTGATACGGTAGATTCAATGCCGGTCCTGTGCGGGCGCTATTGGAGCAGTTTACCTCGAGCGCCGACTTCTAAGGCGCCAAGGAGCCAAGACGCTAATACTTATAGACTTTCGACAGAAAAGGCGAACGACAGAATATCAGATAAAAAAAAATATAAATAAATAAAGATTCATTGGAACAAATGGAAAAGTCTTAGCATGGATAGTAAGTTACCTGAATAAAAGACCCCAAGAAATAAAATTAATTGATCAAGTTAGTGACACTGAATATTGTGAATTCTCTATTCCTCAAGGTACAAGTTTAGGCTCTTTGCTATTTATCATATATGTTAACAATATGTATACATAAAATGTCTCTAAATACGAAAAAAAAAATCACTCGCAGAGTACGCTTGGACAGAAGTCAACGTGGCTAACGCAGATGTGAACAAAATAGAATAATTTTTTGATATAAATTTACTAACACTAAATTCTAAATAAGCCTATTATATACCATTTAGCATAAAAACAAGAAATACCTAAGATTTAAAAATTATAATCCACTCAAGGACAATTACACAACAACATAACTTCAATAACTTGTGTTTACTAAAAGAAAGCAAACCCGAAATAAAATACAGTAATAAAATAAATTACAGTAGACCTATTCCTAAAATGGTCCACACACATAAACACACTCAAAGACAGAGTGAGGAAACTAACTAATCTTAAGACATTACATACAGATTTAATCAGAATGACATACTTCGCTTTCTGCCAATCTCTAATACAGTATTGCATTTTAGGATAAGGTGGAACTTATGAAAAACACACACAACATAACTTCAATAACTTGTGTTTACTAATAGAAAGCAAACCCGAAATAAAATACCTAGGCATTACAGTAGACCTATTCCAAAAATGGTCCACACACACAGAGTGAGGAAACTAACTAATCTTAAGACATTACATACAGATTTAATCAGAATGACATACTTCGCTTTCTACCAATCACTAATACAGTATTGCATTGTAGGATGAGGTGGAACTTATGAAAAACACGCACAACCACTTTATATAGCACAAAAATGATTATTAACGCCCTTTTTCGGGGCTTTTACATCAGAATATAAATAATTACTTATTTCATGCAACATTACAAACTCGCAAAGATAATATTCTAAATAAAAATGCAACTTTTAAAAACAATAGCTTACTCGGACAAACTTCAATACTCCCAACTCCGAAATGTAAAAAAAAAACAATTGGGTAATTCATCTTGGAGTAAATTTTTTTTAGTTCATTATCAGAAAGTATCCGAATTATAAATACCAACAAAGATTTGAAACTTCACGTTAAAAAACAAACTGAAAATATTATCTGAATTGGCAAATTACACAAAAAATAAATGACACACCCCCAACTTGTGTGTATGGGGGATGTGTCATTTTGTTATGCCTAGCTTTATTATGGTGGTAGGTACATCTTGTTTATTAAATTAGGTGAAATAATTACTTTATTTGCTGTTAATTGTTTATCATTATTTTTTGTGAATAAATATATTTTTTTTAAATGTGCATTTTAAAAATATCTATTATCTCCATATTATACATTTTTTTACAAGAGTGGTGCACATAAAATCCAGGTTATACGAAAAATTGGTTTTGCTAGATTCGTGCTTATCTTAATGAATCGGTCTAATGGTCAAAATTCTCAAGAACTTAAAAAACAACAGTTAACATTCTTATAAGATTCTTATTATAATTCGATCCCGTGTCAATTAAGGTAAAATGTCTCTCTCAAACTCAAAAATTTGGGAACCCTTTTATTGAATTATACTTCTTATATTTATCGATGAATGGTTGCGGCGAAAGCGTTAACATCAAAGCGTTTGGTGAGAAAGCGTTTCTTTGCATCGATTTACGGACGGCCAATCACGGACGAGTGGAAGCGTTTCGGCAACGGTTTATGGGCGACCAATCGCGGACGGGTGGAAGAGTTCTATGCAACGGTTTATGCAGCCAATCGCGGGCGGTGGATAACCGTTTAGCGAGAAAGCGTTTAATTTGAAAGCGTTTCTTTACATAGTTTTACGGGCTGAAAAGCGTTTAAGGTGAAAGCGTTTAACGAGAAAGCATTTCTTTGCAATCGTATTGTCCTTGATTGGAATCATTTCGCGCGGGTTTATTGCAGGCCTATTTACACACAGGCCTGATTATCCCAAAATCAACAAACCGGTTGCAAACGTTTCTGAACATAAACGCTTACGAAAAAACGTTATTTTACTCACCTAAGTCGTGTAATGGATTCAAACAGTAACAGCAATATAAAACGGACCCACTTAAAAAGCGAATTTCAGTATGGCTGATAGAAAGTAACAGAACAGAATCGGAAAATTTCCTGAATTAAATCATGGTCTGACTGAATTGAAAACTGAACTGGACAGGGCTGGACTGATGACTTGACTGAATAGGACTGGACTCGAGGACTGGAGAAGCAGATTTAGAGTCTGCTGTTATACAACACGACGTGTTCGGATTTTCCTATCAACACCGAGGGACCCAAATACGTTAATTTTGTTTTTATATTATTATTTTAGTTTTTTTAAATATTATTACTGTATTTAAATTATTAGTTTTACGACATATAGGCATATAATTGTATTATTGTATATGTTCTCTTTTTTTCTTTGTCACCACCATGATACCGACATTTGCCTAGTTTGGGGTATTTAAAAAAATAATTAAATAAATATAAATTTTCCGTTAGATCTAATCCAGTTCCTCTCCAAAGAAACGTTTGACATCGCTCAATATAAAAGCAATGCAGTTTATTTTAATCGCACTTTAACATTCGTATTTACTTAACCAAGTCAGTTTCCCCGATGTGTAGTTTGATGTTGTTTTGCGATGATTTCTCCGGGTTCGTTCATAAATATTTATTGCCTTCCTTTCGTAAATCGAAGGAAGCGATTAATGGGTTATTTTTACTCCCATATACTTTGAAGTAAATAAGCAGGAAGTCTTTCTCACCGGTTCGATATTTCATTTGAACTCTTACAAAACTAATAGCGACTATCTAAATGACTGGATAATAAAGTATTTCTCTAGCAGTGGAATTATAGGAATGAGTAGTATAATCCCGTAGTCCAGTAATAAAATTCCGCCCGGTTTTATTGAACATCTTTATTTTTTCTCGCTTTGTCAACTTAAATACTCCTCATTTGAACTAAGCATTTATCACACCTGAAATAAAACCTCTCAAAGATTTATAAAGCCTTTCTATTGCTTGGCTTTTTCCGAATACATTTTTTCCTGGCATTCTTTTTTGGTTTTGACACCTGTTCCCCTGCTATATATTTACCTTTCCTCTGTTTACTATCGGAATGGACTCAAAAAGCCGATCTGCCATTTTGTCTGAGCTTAAACGTAGGATCGGATTATTTCTGTTCTGGAATATTGCCTCGCAAATATGCCTTGCGGTTTCATAGATTTTCAGACATACCTATTTATGTGCTCCATGTGAAACAAAAACTTGTTCGTTGGTATTTGGTAATAATTTAGTGTGGCAGACCGTTCACTTCATTATCAATATTAATATATACTATATTTAGTTGTGGATAACATTCTTCAGACCTTCATAATTCCAGAAGCTATGAGTAACAACGGCTGTGGCTCATTTCCTACCCTTTTCATTTCACTCTGCAGTATTCGCCTTTAGTGGAGTAATTAATGAACCATGGCCCTGTATTTTATCTCAGTATTAACTTTAATTTAACATAATTAGCATTTGGGACTTTAAACAGTCAACATAAGCTAGGTTGTTTTTTAACGAAAAATGTAAGACAAATAAAAATGCTTTAAGCTTTGGATCGTGTCAAAAGGCTCATCCGTCACTCAGCGTGGCTAGCTCTAGCTCTAGAGCTTCCTATCCCAACCATTGCGCCCGCAAACCCTTACCGGCGCCATAGGCAATATTAAGATTTCAACCTTCGTCAATGTCACAGTTTACCTACTTATTACCATAATGTAAAGAGGAAGCGGAAATTCCTTTTCAAAAGACACTTTAAATGGAAATGAATTATGGGAAATATCTTGCGAGTTTTTAGATTTTGATCAATTCGTGATTGTAATGAACAAATAATGTTGATAAAATATTGAGAATGTAACATAATAATGTAAACAATTTAAAAAAAGTTCCTAGTAGGTATTATAATTCGGCCCCTTAGAGTCAAAAAAACGTAACTCAATTTTTTATCGATTCTGAGTTACGGATGGTAAAATGAATTACTATTTTATATTTAAAAGATGTTCACAAGCACAAAATACCATCCTTTAACTAAATGAGCAGACATTATTAATATGCTTGGTTTGTTTAAAAGTATACAACACTGATTAATTGAGAACTATGTTTTCTTGCTCTCCTGTAAAGTAGAGAAAAATGAGATACGTTTTTTTGACCCTAAGGGGCCGAATTATATGTCGCAATCTTCTTTTCCAGTGGTATCCAATATTCGAATGTCAGTGGAAAATAATTGTAAATATGTATATCTCTCGACAATTTAGTTGAAAGCTATTTCCAAGTAGTAGTGTAATGTTTGTTGGTTCTCAAGGGATGGATTTAAGTACCCCCCAGTGTCTCCGGCGGGCGGGAGGTTCAACATACACCCCCCCGGACCAATGAAGTATTCCATTCTGAAATAACACGCGTATCTTTGTTTGCTTAACTCGAAACACGTGCAATATATTATGTAGGTATTCAGATTATTTCTACTTTGAGTGTGTTCTTATGAAAACTTGGCTCCGATGGAACATGATGTAGAGGTCCACATAGGTACGGTACGGGCTTAAAATACATTCAATGACTCAAAGAAAATTTCTCATGTGATTTCTTTGATATCGTATTGACAATCAAACGTTTATTCTAGGTTATACTCCCCGAGCACCTGTCCGGAAAACCGTTATTTATTTTACTAAAGCATTTATTCATATTAACGAAAAAGCACAAGGGTATTCGTGTATAAATTCAATTCCCTACAAAATATAAACTTCCCTCGCCATCTGTACACGGCCTAAATAAAGGGTTTTTATAAATAGATTGTAAAACATACCTACTAATAATTTTATGATTTAAATACGGGTTGCTAGTTGCTAGGCACTTTAATATTATTATTTTCCGCCCCTCAGTCTTACCACTAGCTAACACATTTTTGAATGTTTATCCCGCTGTTAGCAGGCGTGCACTTGTCACAAATAAAGCTTTCTGTTCACTTTCCGCCCTAACTATTCCCTGGAAATGAAACGTTTCGCGATTGCAATTGTTCCCTTCGTTGGGTTTTTCCGCTCAGCCGAGCATCTGCCCTCGCAGCTTCCCGGGCAAAAAGGATTGTCTCTTCTGTTCCATTAGGGCACCGCTGCTCCGCGATGCGATTGTGGAAGACCATCACTTACATTACACACCCCCTTTCAATCTACTTTTCCTACATTATCGGTGGTCCTCGATACTCAATACACATGCTACACATGCCTACTTACGTATTGCCTCCACACACTTACACACACTCGTCGGTACCTACTGTCTAAATATTATATTTCATCTCGTCTCTTCTCTTCGTAAGACAATACCTTAATGCTCTGTAAATATTATTGTTATTTAATTATTCAAATAATATACACTGATCATATCTAAAGCAATGGGTACATATTATATTATTACATTAATATAAGACGATACGAGTTTTTAGAGTATCTACTTTATCATAATGTTTAAATCACATCTTGCTCCTTTCTTCCATGGTGAAATTTACGCACATATTAGTTTTTTTATTATCAATTTGCGAATTCCTTTAACGGTGCAATTTTGTTTGATTACTCGCATTGTACAGCTTCGGTTCAATTATTCCCAAATCCTTTTGTGCCTGCGTGAGTCGTGAAGTCCCATACGAGAGAAGGGAGGGGTCATTCTCAGATCTCCCTGCCCAATCTAGCTGATTGGCAACGGGTCTTTTTATTCATCGGCTTATGCGATTTCGTACGATTTACGAATGTCGTTTGTTCGTCATCGATTAAATGCCCCTTTTTCTGCGGACCACTTATCAGAAATTGAAATTGGCTGTAACGTATCGATTTACGAGTTTTTTTTAATTTTTTTATTCGTCTCTAACTTCCACGACATTCTGAAAATGGGAAGCTCGCTTTGTATATAATAAGCATCAGCCGGCTAGTATACAGGGTGTTAAGGGACGTACTTGACTTACTTTAACCAATGATTGCTGACATTATTTGGTGTAAAAAATGAAAATGAAGTTTTATTTAAATATATTGAATTAATTATTTAGTATTTTTTAATTGAATTTTATTAAATGCAAAATGGAGGCTTCAGCACGAGCAAAGTACCCAGTGATGCCTACACTATCATAATATAATGTTTGAAAATACATAATATTATTCAATCAATATTATATCAATGAAAATTAAAAGGAGGAAACGCAACACGGCAATTAATAACATTAAAATAAACCCACCATTTAATCCCGATAGATAAAGACAATATCAAATTCAAATATTCCAATCAACTTCAACTTGTCGTAATAAAGAACCTTTAAATGTAATGAACCCTGATGCGCAATAAATCATTTTAAAGCACACACAGCATAAATAATAATTATTTTATAGTTTACAGCATTAAAGCTGCTTATATTAGTTCAATCATTTGAATCCATCAATCACATTGGCATTCAAGAAATGACACACAGCAGCAGTTCAATGCATTACATCGCGACTTTTATGAAATTGTTTGGCAGCAAACATGTATGAAGGAGGTGGCAAAATGGCAGCGAAACGTCAGCGAGGATTTAACGATTATGAATGATTGAATAAATAAAAGTTAACTGCATTTTTTGCCTGACATTCATCCATCATATTTATGTCACTGCACCCGGAGGCATTCGTATAATTTTTATCTTGATGTAACTTGGTGGGCCGTGCATTATCCGGAGGGAGTGGATTGGTTCACAATATTACACAAAACACGTACTTACGTTCATTGTAATGTATACGCGTCTAATCTTTATATTAGATCAGTCATTATATTATTCTACATTTCCATTTTAACATTACACTTGGGAATGCAATCATTCTAGAAGTCGTACACGTAAATGGCTCATTTACACCCATTAATCAATATCAGGGTGTAGGCGTACTAATATTCTACTTATTCAAAGCTTTCATTAGAAACCATTATTATTGAAAAGCTCCTTTGTTATTAATATTTGTTGACCTCGAGCCTACGTTGAGGCTATAACTGATTGGGCTTTATAGTTTATACCTTGTTTATGCTCACTTGAAGTTCTGACGACTCATACTGATCGGAGATATGTACATATATATATAAATAAATAAACATAGGGGAGATTCTGGCTTAATTAATTTGCAGAGGTAGTGATAATACATTAAAATAATGGCATTTGAGCTTCTGACTTACACAGAACCTCCAGACCATATTATTATGAAGTAGGCACACTGTGCCTATATTTAATCTCAAACAAACATTTAAAAACATATTATGAAGAAACATGAAGTTTCTTCAACCCGTTTTCATATTTCATCATTTTCAAAATGTATATTGACTTGGAATTTGTTTATTTAGCTGAATAAAAAGAGTAATTCTCTTCGGGTCAGATATTCCTGTAAGGGAAAAAATTGAGATTTTGGACTCTTAGAGAATAAACATGTCGCGTATACAGAAACGCTATCAATAGTGGCTAACATTTTAATGAAGTGATAATGAATTATTTTGCTTAAAACCAAAACCAATAAGGGTTCCTCCATAAATATACAAAGTAGGTAGTAGCGATGGGTTATGAGTCATTTTGTTAAGAGCGGGAGCTACGGTACCATCACAATATTTACGTACGGCTCAAAGTGTCGACTTAATTGAATGACGGCTCGATTTAACGGGAGTCGCGAGCCGAGAGCGTTTGAGCAATGAGAATATTGTGCTCATTGCCAATACGCTACGGCCCGGTACGGCTCCCCCGGTATTGATCCCCCTACGGCTCCCCCGATTGGCTCCCAGCTCCCAGCGTCTGAATGATAAGATGCTAGGTAGTTAGTAGGTGTAGGTACATATATATGTCCAGACGTCAGACTGGCAGACGCCGTTCATGTCTCTGAATATGTCAGACTGGCAGACGCCGTTCATGTCTCTGAATATGTCAGACTGGCAGACGCCGTTCATGTCCCTGAATATGTCAGACTGGCAGACGCCGTTCATGTCTCTGAATATGTCAGACTGGCAGACGCCGTTCATGTCTCTGAATATGTCATAACAATTAATACTTGGATTATTATTTTTTTTTTGGTAAACTAATGTTTTAAGACAAGGTTTTTTTATGCATAGCACAAAGGGTAACAATTATTTTACAAGCAATAATTATTCGCCTGAAACACTCATCCACATTGAAAAATCTCCTGATAAAAGATACATGACGCCAACGGGACTCGAACCCGTGTCCCTTCGATTTCCGGTCGACAGCTCTGACCACTGAGCTATGGCGGCTTATCTCTTACCCGCGAAATGATTCAATATATACTAGTGTTTCATTCAACAATTACTGCTTGTTACATTTTTTCACCTGAAAACAACCAACTTTATTTTATATGAGAAAGGCATTGTAAGTGCTAACTCTCTCACTAGATGGCGTCGAGACAAATTGTCTACATTTTTAGGTGAAATACTTGAACTTGTCAAATATTAATTATTATTATTTTTTTTGGTAAACTAATGTTTTAAGACAAGGTTTTTTTATGCATAGCACAAAGGGTAACAATTATTTTACAAGCAATAATTATTCGCCTGAAACACTCATCCACATTGAAAAATCTCCTGATAAAAGATACATGACGCGATACAGGCGAATAATTATTGCTTGTAAAATAATTGTAATACTTGGATTATTTTAATGGCGCTATTTCTCTAATATATCTCCTGAAAACAAAGAGTAACCGTTCAAATGAGCCGTACTACCGTTTTCCGGGAGTCGTACGAATACGGCTCAACAATTGAAGAACAATAAAGCTCAATCGTGCGGCTCGCTCATGAACGACTCATCGTTAGTAGGTATGTGCCTATTACTTACTTATCTATTACACATAATATATATACACCCATGTATGCTCTTATCCTCCGGCAAAATATAGATAGAATTACAACATTAAATAAATAAATTATTCTTTAACGAAATAAAATATACAGACACAATTTTTTTAAAACCAATTTGAAGGTTATACTCATCAATGTAATATTACGTGTTATCTTTTTTTTTATTTTTCTGCGTCTTGTTCTGTTTCATGATTCGTTTAGATTTATTAGTATTATCTTCTTCAATGAAAAAAATAAGTTCACATTTGTTTTTCCCTCTCACGGAATCCATTATCTGCATCGTATTAAATTAATAATAACGAAATTGTATTAGTCCCATTCATGAAAGAATTTGGAGTTATTTTCTGTCGAAAACCTACCTTTGATCGTCAGTCACTACGTAACAATTTCCAATATGGCCAGGTCCAATAAGGTGAGCTTTCGTAATACGCAACACAAGGACTTTTCACAACATTGAGTCAATGAAGCTACTTTACTGCTCCCATGTGAAATCGCAGCTAGGCCATGCATCTCCTGTATTGTCTCCTATTTATACATGTAACTTACATCGCTTGGAGAAAGTACACAGGAATTTGGAGTTATTTTCGACAGGAAACCTACCTTTGATCGTCAGTCACTACGTAACAATTTCCAATATGGCCAGGTCCAATAAGGTGAGCTTTCGTAATACGCAACACAAGGACTTTTCACAACATTGAGTCAATGAAGCTACTTTACTGCTCCCATGTGAAATCGCAGCTAGGCCATGCATCTCCTGTATGGTCTCCTATTTATACATGTAACTTACATCGCTTGGAGAAAGTACACAGGAATTTGGAGTTATTTTCGACAGGAAACCTACCTTTGATCGTCAGTCACTACGTAACAATTTCCAATATGGCCAGGTCCAATAAGGTGAGCTTTCGTAATACGCAACACAAGGACTTTTCACAACATTGAGTCAATGAAGCTACTTTACTGCTCCCATGTGAAATCGCAGCTAGGCCATGCATCTCCTGTATTGTCTCCTATTTATACATGTAACTTACATCGCTTGGAGAAAGTACACAGGAATTTGGAGTTATTTTCGACAGGAAACCTACCTTTGATCGTCAGTCACTACGTAACAATTTCCAATATGGCCAGGTCCAATAAGGTGAGCTTTCGTAATACGCAACACAAGGACTTTTCACAACATTGAGTCAATGAAGCTACTTTACTGCTCCCATGTGAAATCGCAGCTAGGCCATGCATCTCCTGTATGATCTCCTATTTATAAACTTACATCGCTTGGAGAAAGTACACAGGAAGTTTTTATAGATTTGTTCAATACACAACATAGTAGTAGCATCCTATTCTTATCCAACGACGGTTTGATGAAACAAATGACAATTCTACAAAATAGAGCAATGAGAACCATATTGAAGAAAAATAGATACACAAAAATTAGGAACATGTTGAAGGAGTTAAATATCTTGTCATTTGAACAAATTATTTACTTTAATACCATATTTTTAATCTACAAGATAATCAATGGCCATACGTCTAGTGAATTCCTAAGAAAAATTGATAAACTAAAGAACAAACACACACATGAGACGAGGAAAAGAAATGAATTGAGAGTCCCCTTCAGGAAAAAAACACAGAGTCAAAAGTCATTGATGTACGGAGCGTTGAAGATATTTGGAAAGCTACCAGAAGAAATAAAATCAGAAGAAAACTTAAAAACATTTAAAATTAAATTAAGAAAATATGTGATTGATTCATTTTAAATGTGTTACTATAATTATATGTATATAAGGATTGTATTAGGACATATATAACTATGTACCTACTTAAAATACCACAATAAACAACCTTTAATTGATATCTGCTACAAAACATTAATGTCTAATCAAAAACTACCGCTACTTTCTTCCCGGGGAGCTTATAATGATATTCTCATACTTTTGAAATTACTTAATAACTTCATAGACTGCCCTCAAATGTTAAGTGTTATAAATATCCGTGCCCCTGTTCAACTACTCGACTCCACCATAATATTCCACTGTGACATATGAGTAGCACTAACTATTTATATCACTCGCAATATCACCGAACTGACAAAACATATAAGACTTTTTCGGTATATTTAAAACCTCTCCGCCCTAAATCGAAGCAAAAATAATTAGTTGAAAATATAACGGATATGTTTCAGTATTATGTTTGTAAAATGATAAGTATTTATTGTACTGATATATATTACATGTACTGATATGTTATTTCTTTATATTGTTTGTAGCTTTCGACATGTACTATGTTTGTAAAAGCCCTACATGCGTTCAATAAATAACTCAATAGAAATAAACCCTTATATTATAATATATATTAACCCATTTTGCTTTGGCAGGTAACCTAGGAGTAACGTAATTAGCAGGTGAGAGTAAGGTAATATATAAAGCTTAAATTTTGAATAATTAGATCTTATTTGACTATGTCAATCGTAAAATCTCCGTTAGTTGAATTAAAACCTTTCTGTCGTTAGACCATTAAACATATCAGTGGAAACTGACAACAAAATATTTTTTTGAAATATTTATCTTGTTGTTACGCCTATTCTGCCGAAATGTCGCCATTATGGTCTACTGGTAAGATGGTTGAGGTAATTTAAAGAAGTATCTAATAAAAAACACAAGTAAACACGCCATTACTTTTTGGTGTTAATTTCATATCTGATGAGGACGGAATAATCCCCCCCCTTTCATTCCATGTTCAATTATTTTTCGATAAATGAATGTCTTTGCTATGACGTCAGCGCCAGTAAACGACAATATACAATAATTATAATCCCTTAAGCGCACCGAGTTATCGATGAGCGGCGGACGGAGTAATGTGTAGGTACTAGTTCATGTATGACGTGTATGTATTAAGCAGTCTTTGCCGAGGGCGGGGTAGATGGTAGGCGACATGTGCAAAGGGCTGGCTGGTATATCGAATTAGCCACGCGGCAGATAAGCAATAATCCTCGAGGGTAGTTGTGGATGTACTTAACTAAAACTTACGTGGCGGTACACGCGACACAGCGCGCCGATAACGTCAATTATATTTGAGGCCCGACTAAAACCCCTTCGATCAATTCCTATTTTCTCGTAAAATCGTACGCAGTACTCCTTTTCTGGCTAGGCTGTTCCATTAAATTTATTGCGAAAATCACGCAACCGAGGTTTTTTGGCAACGAATTTATCAATCACAAAAGTGCTGCGTTGTTTGAAAATGTGATTATTATACTGATTCCAATGACAATATCATAAACACAAAGGTTGAAAACAAATTTCAAAGTAGAAGTTTATTCACTCATTTATTTGAAGCATTTAATTTCTTGTTCTCAGAAGAGAGTGGCTTACCTATTTATTTATTTATTCATCATTCGCATTAAAAGCAAGGTATTATTTGCCCGTGGTGCCGTCTTCCCCGCGTCTCCCCTTTTGGCGGCTTACATTAAACTCTGGCCCCATTAAAGGACCCTTAAAGGGGATTATAACAGCCATCGAAAATGTTCCAATGATAATGGGGAAGTTTTAAAATAATTTCGTGGGAATGGGGAGCGTGGGCAAGTGGGTGAGTGGGTGAGTGGGGTTACTTGACCTGGTAAGCACTTGGCGAAAAATAAAACAATCGACCTGCAAAAATATTTTTGTGATGGAATATTAAAGCCAAAAATTACCGTAAATAAATCACTTTTGAATTTTTGATGTTGATCTTTCTGTCGTACCCTTTAAACGAAATTTGCCTAGAAGTGTAAAAGAGTAATACATATTTTGTACGATCAATCGTCAATATATTTTCCTTTCAACGAATACGAAAACAACTGCGTGTATTTTTAATTTCATATCGTCAAAGTCGCCGGATGAAATTTGATCCAAAAATGCTTTCCCGTAGCAATTAATCCGCTCTTTTGACGCAACAGAACTCAGTGTTTTGTTAGGATTGCCACTGGCTTTCCTACAGTACCCATTGAACGTAACTTTTTAAGTTTACAGGTAAATCGAGTCAAGTTCAGTTTTCATAAACTTTCAATCAACTGATTACGATCCCGATTAAAATTCAGAATGAATAATAAGACAACAATAGAATTATTCCGTTCGGTTAAAACATTTCGTGTTGGGGGTGTAGAAAATTACCCCGATGTTATACTGCGATTATTATTTATGTCGAGCAATAGTGCTGTGCTTTATCGTAAAATCAATGTATTCCCACGCCGAATCAGATAAGTGAATGCTCCGCTATTATAACTACGGAATAAATTAATGTATCGATGATGCTAATACACGGAGCGCATCAAGCGGTGGACATTTTAGCTGTTACGGTAAGTTTAGTATATATATTTTTAAGCTCGTTTCACAGATTACAGGCGGCGCTTCTTTTTGTCAATCTTAACTATTTTATTATATTTTTTTAATATTATTGAATCATTTGGTTTGTGTTATATTATTAATTAACATATATTTTTTTCCCCTTTATTTTTATTTTTGTTGTATTATTTTGTTCTATTATTTTATACAATTCTTTTATTTTATATAATTATAACTTCACATTTCTCATAAATTTAATTATTTCTTCTAATACTGTCTTACGTAAAATCACAAGGAGGAAATCCGTAATTGGTTTTATTTTGGTTATTTTACTTATGTACAATCTGTAAAAATGTAAACTGTTGATTTTCCCAAAAATGAATAAATAAATATATCTAATCACCATATTTACACAATATAGCAAGCAATCCATTAGCTACGTGTGTAATTGCCTTCCGGACGATATTAAAAAATAAAAAAGTCTAAACATTTAAAAAAATATATGTTCCTTCCTAACTACTCCAGTTAAACAAATGAAAATGTATTTTTGTTTTTTACTTGAATACATATACGTATATTTTTAAATCTCCGTTTGTAAGACAAAATCGTCAACAATTAACCCTTTGCTCCGCTTTACAATGTGCATTCACTCGGATTATCAAAAAAGGCAAATAAATTTAGTCAAAAATATAGCCCACTCCTCATAAAAAAAGCTTCAGACCGATTTACCTGGAAAATGCACGAGAAGTTTACAGAATCGGTATACAATTTGGTGGCGTTGAATGTACGTGTGGGAGACCGGCGACAGTTATACCTTTTGACTTTTACCTTTCTCAGCGCCTTAGGTAAACGGTTTATGAAAAAATATTCATGACCAACGACAGATAATTTAGTTTAGTCTGCCAAATTCTTATATTTTTACTATTTAGAGATTTCTCAAAATCTTATAAAAATTAAACTATGAACGCATCCGGGGAAATGTTACAACCGACACCGACCATGGGGTTGTTTGTACCATTAGTGTAATTTTGATTTAAACACGTAATAATAATTCAGTCGAGGAAAAACAGTTATTTATTAGTTTCCCAAATTACTATTCCATATTTCTATTAGATTTAACATAATATACAATTTATCTGAACTCAAGAAAACTCTTATAAATTCTTAGAATATTCAAAAATATAAGTTATCACGAACCTTAACTAGTTTAATGTTATAAAATGACAAAAAGTATATGTTGTTTTAATTTCAAACAAGTTTTGTTGTAATGTGGTAGAATTGTCCCTGTGGTAAACTATCCCAAAATAATGCATAAAAAATACTTTTAAAAACAAATAAGATAAAGATAAAATTCATAGAAAAGGAAGAAACAGAAGTACAACGAACAAATAACATTGGCTAAAATTTTTTCAAATTAAGGTCTTCAGTAATTTAGTAACGTAATAAAACTTGTAAGCATACAATACACATATACAAATACAACTTAGTTTTGAAAATACACCAAACAAAACAGTTATAAATCAAAAATAGTAAACGTATTTGGCGTTGTTCTATTTCTATTTTGCGGCATCTGACAAAATAAAAATAGATATTTTATTAAAATTTCGATACGCTTCAAAAACTTACTTTGTTTTTGAACGAACATAAACAAAGCGAAAAAGGTTTGGACATTAAAAGTGTGACGGTCGCATAATATGCACTTGAGCTTATAAGAGACTTGAGAGCTGTACCTACTCAAAATAACTTGAGGTTAGTTGTAAATAAGTTGATAAATCGGTACAACTATCCCCGAACGGGGATACAATTGCAAATGTCTTGGTTTCCACTGTCCCGCTGGCTACTGGCGACAAGTTCGCACGTGACAGGGCCATCGTCTGACGACGCATGATATGCATGCCTATTATAGTGGTAAAATTGTCACCGGTCTCCCCTGATTAAACCTGCACTAGGAAGCAGGCTTTGGATAGTATGTTATGCTAGGCGTATTTACAGCGGGCGATCGCGATCAGCATTCAATGTCTTGTCGCAGAGCCGCGCCCACGAAGGCTGTTTTTATTAGCCCGACGCCGACGCTTTGTTCGCCAGGCGCGGTTCGCGGGACGGCGCGGCGCGGTCCGCATTAATTCGCGGTGGGTCAACCGATAACGCTCAGCAAATAAATTAGCATAAACACCCCAATCTTCTCCCACAAGCTCGGCTAATGTTTGTGTTCCATTTTCCCACACACGCTTCCCGATTAGCTCGCGCCGCTTTAATTTATGGCAATATTTGCGACATTGTGCGGTCTCATTGTTGCGTTCCGGACCCTTGCGCAGTTTCCGCTACGGCCGCACTAAATCTTCCGGCTTGTCTCAGCAGTCCGAATTAAAACCGACTGTTAATTAATACACACAATTTGCCATTTTTCCATTGGGAATTAAACGGCCAACAATAACGGCGACAAACGGAAGTGCGGGTTGCTATAGGGAATTAAGATTATACATATTATGTTAATAAATACCCACGTAAATACACTGTTAACTTAATTATTATACCCTCGCGTTTAGGCGAATGATAAACGGTTCTTATAGCAGCTAATCCGTGGCTATATTTGTGCCTACAATTATTGCCGATTGATAAATACACATGCACGTGATTAAACACTGTAATTTATTTATTTATTTAGAATTAAGGGCACAAGATCCATTTACATACATGATAATTATTAACAGTCATTGTCAAGGAAAGGAAGAATTATAAGATTATATAAGAAAAAATAATATCTAACGGTAGGTACATGAAAGTTAATCAATATTAATATCCAACTGATAATTTGCAATTTTATTTAAAAATATAAGGTTATTTTTTTCTTCTTTTGTCACTCTTTCAATTATATTGTGATTATTAAAGACAAGTGACCAAATTGTAGAATTATATTATAGAATGCTTCTAACGAGAGAGGTGAACATATTTTTCGTTATATGTCAATGTTGTTATTATTTTAATTGACATGATTATTTTTGTATTCAGTTTGCTTAATTATTATTTAGTTTTTTTTTTTTATTTATTTAATGGAAATTAAATTTAATAATATTATTATTAATTTCTGCAAGTATTTATTAAATTTGATTTACATTAAATTTAAAAAATAAATAAATGTAGTTCTAGGAATTAAACACAAAATAAATAATTCAGTTATTGTTAAATCAATGAAAAGGTTTGTCAAATGGAACATATTATTTTGTTATTATTTCTTACTCCATTGTACACATCGTGACACCAAATTTACCTTATTATTATTAATGACAAGCTAATTTCAAAGCTACAAATAATCTCTTTTTCTAAATTTCAATTTGGCTCACCCGTAATCCAGAGCTCGGTAAACAAATAGTTCCAGCGTGGAACCCAACTACCGTAGCGCGCAACCCTAATATTCTCACAAACACGTACTAAACATGAAAGTTTAACAACATGGCGGAGGGTGCAGTGGAAAACATCAAAAGTGGATAAAGCCAAAATTCAGCTTATCTGTTCCATAAAATGAAAAAAATGCGTTCTTAAGCACTGTGTAGCGGATAACTATACAATTTCACTCCCATACGCGCTGTTGACTGCTCCGTTCACTTATGTAAAATAATAAAGTCCGTCACCTTTATTCTCCGAATAAGTACTTAAGTTGTACATTTATTACTTGATCGTCGTCTCAGCAGGCAGATAAGCATTTTACTATGTAATACTTATTCTGCCCACCGTACACCCTAGCTCCTTTTCGAAATACTAGGAAATGTCACATACATGGAAAGTTTAATTATATTCCGAAGAATCGAATAGGATTCTGTGATTGGTTCAAGTATTCCTAACACTGTTGGTGTCGATGCTTCTTATTTTGGAAATCTGTTTTGAAACAGTTTTATCAAGCGTTGCAGTTTTTCTCTGTCGAACTCCTTTCAAAATGGCCAACACGTCTCCTGCTTCGTAAATAGAAATCCCTCTCTTCTTGCTTGGGTCTTGCTCCTTCGTTTTATTGGATGTTGGACCACCCCAAAGTAAATGAATACGTTTCATGAAATATGTATTCTCTGAACGACGCGCGACCGTCAAATAGTTTTGCTGTTTACCGACCGAGTGTTTTGCACCATTTATAATCCTATGCTATATGTAAGTACTTAGATCCGTTTTATTATTTCATACTTTTACTTTTTGCACTCGTACAAAGACTATTACCCTCACGAGTTTTAACAATTTTTCCTAAAAATAGAATTGTAATGAACGGAATTACAAAATAATGAAACTTCGCACTCACTGACAAAAGTTAGAATTTGTTCACCAGGCGCCCTTGTTTTCTTTTTTTTTAATTAACTTAATTAACTGTTTTTACTAATTATTTTTTCTTGTGTTATCTAGACAAAAAATCGCTGTGTAACTGTTGTACATTGCCATATCAAAAAATATACCTACTTTCAAATTTTAGAGTAAATCTGTTTCTATTTTTTCATATTCATATTGAAATTCATTATCAAGTAGTTTGAGTCATCACTGACGATATGGCCTGCTCCAGAAGCGTACAATTGGGTGCCAATCAATAGCCCCATTCTACAGGGCCCATTAAGTTTTCAATCTACTTGTTTAGTGGACGGCAATTGGCCAGGAACGTGAGACCGTCGGGGATACTTGGCGCGAGTGTGTTCCTTGGTGAATAAGTTCTATTGCAGGGAATAAAAGCCGTTCCGTGTTATGATGGTGTGCCTGCAGCAGTGGGACGAAGTTGTCTGCGGTACGTTGCTGAGATATGCACTTTATGGCGCTAAACCACAAATATGTTTAAACCTTGTGCAAATCTGTTCATTAAAATTAATTAAGTATTTTAAACCACGAAGCAAAAAAATTGTACCCTTCGAGCAGTGAATTCTGGAGTCATGAAATTGCATAACTTTTCCGGTTAAGTGTTGTTCAAGTCAATGCTTCAGTTTCCAACGTGATCTACGGAGCTTTGATATATACACAAGTAAGTGTCTGCAAATAACAAAGGCAAAACGCCATGTCGTTTTTTCCGTGTTTGTCATCTGTTAACTATTTGAGATTGTTTTCTCTAAAAAAATTGTGTGTTCTAGTTGTATTAATGCAGGTAGTATAACTTCACGAATAAAATTGAGTATTGCTAATTTAATTAGAATCTCTTCAAATTATTGGTAATCCGGTTAAAAACAGGATTCCAGGCTCTTTACGAATGAATAAATAGGTTTCCCGATAAACTGTTAGTAAAATACGAATATTTTATCAAGATGGAGTAACACGTGTTCACAAAAATCCTAATATTTTCGCATTTCGTCACTATATTATCAAGGTAAATGCAGGTGTATGAACACGTGTTCTGATATATTAGGAATTTACTAAAGGTTTATCATTTATCACCATTTATCTATGAATTTACTAAACGGCTTGAAATCCCGTTTTTAACCGGATTACCAATAATTTGAAGAGATTATTAATAAATTAGCAATACTCACCTTTCTCCATGCATTGACCAAAGCGAATTTTTATTCTTCTAAATTTAAGTATCTATGGATTTGCTTTTGGTATTGGCGTTGCCATAAAAGTTCATTCGTATGTTGTAGAATGTGTTACACGACATATAAATTTAATTTCCATCGTGTTTCAAAGTTTCCAGTTCGATTAGTTGCGCGCCCGTTCCAGCTCCACTGCTAGTGACGCCTAAACGCGGTGCGCATGTCTTGCGCGCCCGTTACAGCTCCACTGCTAGTGACGCCTAAACGCGGTGCCCATGTCTTGCGCGCCCGTTACAGCTCCACTGCTAGTGACGCCTAAACGCGGCACACATGTCTTGCGCGCCCGTTCCAGCTCCACTGCTAGTGACGCCTAAACGCGGTGCGCATGTCTTGCGCGCCCGTTACAGCTCCACTGCTAGTGACGCCTAAACGCGTTACACATGTCTTGCGCGCCCGTTACAGCTCCACTGCTAGTGACGCCTAAACGCGGTGCGCATGTCTTGCGCGCCCGTTCCAGCTCCACTGCTAGTGACGCCTAAACGCGGTGCGCATGTCTTGCGCGCCCGTTACAGCTCCACTGCTAGTGACGCCTAAACGCGGTGCGCATGTCTTGCGCGCCCGTTACAGCTCCACTGCTAGTGACGCCTAAACGCGTTACACATGTCTTGCGCGCGCGTTACAGCTCCACTGCTAGTGACGCCTAAACGCGGCACACATGTCTTGCGCGCCCGTTCCAGCTCCACTGCTAGTGACGCCTAAACGCGGCACACATGTCTTGCGCGCCCGTTCCAGCTCCACTGCTAGTGACGCCTAAACGCGGTGCGCATGTCTTGCGCGCCCGTTACAGCTCCACTGCTAGTGACGCCTAAACGCGGTGCGCATGTCTTGCGCGCCCGTTACAGCTCCACTGCTAGTGACGCCTAAACGCGTTACACATGTCTTGCGCGCCCGTTACAGCTCCACTGCTAGTGACGCCTAAACGCGGCACACATGTCTTGCGCGCCCGTTCCAGCTCCACTGCTAGTGACGCCTAAACGCGGTGCGCATGTCTTGCGCGCCCGTTACAGCTCCACTGCTAGTGACGCCTAAACGCGTTACACATGTCTTGCGCGCCCGTTACAGCTCCACTGCTAGTGACGCCTAAACGCGGCACACATGTCTTGCGCGCCCGTTCCAGCTCCACTGCTAGTGACGCCTAAACGCGGCACACATGTCTTGCGCGCCCGTTCCAGCTCCACTGCTAGTGACGCCTAAACGCGGTGCGCATGTCTTGCGCGCCCGTTCCAGCTCCACTGCTAGTGACGCCTAAACGCGTTACACATGTCTTGCGCGCCCGTTACAGCTCCACTGCTAGTGACGCCTAAACGCGTTACACATGTCTTGCGCGCCCGTTACAGCTCCACTGCTAGTGACGCCTAAACGCGGCACACATGTCTTGCGCGCCCGTTCCAGCTCCACTGCTAGTGACGCCTAAACGCGGTGCGCATGTCTTGCGCGCCCGTTACAGCTCCACTGCTAGTGACGCCTAAACGCGTTACACATGTCTTGCGCGCCCGTTACAGCTCCACTGCTAGTGACGCCTAAACGCGTTACACATGTCTTGCGCGCCCGTTACAGCTCCACTGCTAGTGACGCCTAAACGCGGCACACATGTCTTGCGCGCCCGTTCCAGCTCCACTGCTAGTGACGCCTAAACGCGGTGCGCATGTCTTGCGCGCCCGTTACAGCTCCACTGCTAGTGACGCCTAAACGCGTTACACATGTCTTGCGCGCCCGTTACAGCTCCACTGCTAGTGACGCCTAAACGCGGCACACATGTCTTGCGCGCCCGTTCCAGCTCCACTGCTAGTGACGCCTAAACGCGGTGCGCATGTCTTGCGCGCCCGTTACAGCTCCACTGCTAGTGACGCCTAAACGCGGTGCGCATGTCTTGCGCGCCCGTTACAGCTCCACTGCTAGTGACGCCTAAACGCGGTGCGCATGTCTTGCGCGCCCGTTACAGCTCCACTGCTAGTGACGCCTAAACGCGGTACACATGTTTTGCGCGCCCGTTACAGCTCCACTGCTAGTGACGCCTAAACGCGTTACACATGTCTTGCGCGCCCGTTACAGCTCCACTGCTAGTGACGCCTAAACGCGGTGCCCATGTCTTGCGCGCCCGTTACAGCTCCACTGCTAGTGACGCCTAAACGCGTTACACATGTCTTGCGCGCCCGTTACAGCTCCACTGCTAGTGACGCCTAAACGCGGTACACATGTTTTGCGCGCCCGTTCCAGCTCCACTGCTAGTGACGCCTAAACGCGTTACACATGTCTTGCGCGCCCGTTACAGCTCCACTGCTAGTGACGCCTAAACGCGGTACACATGTTTTGCGCGCCCGTTCCAGCTCCACTGCTAGTGACGCCTAAACGCGGTGCGCATGTCTTGCGCGCCCGTTACAGCTCCACTGCTAGTGACGCCTAAACGCGGTGCGCATGTCTTGCGCGCCCGTTACAGCTCCACTGCTAGTGACGCCTAAACGCGGTACACATGTTTTGCGCGCCCGTTACAGCTCCACTGCTAGTGACGCCTAAACGCGTTACACATGTCTTGCGCGCCCGTTACAGCTCCACTGCTAGTGACGCCTAAACGCGGTGCCCATGTCTTGCGCGCCCGTTACAGCTCCACTGCTAGTGACGCCTAAACGCGTTACACATGTCTTGCGCGCCCGTTACAGCTCCACTGCTAGTGACGCCTAAACGCGGTACACATGTTTTGCGCGCCCGTTCCAGCTCCACTGCTAGTGACGCCTAAACGCGTTACACATGTCTTGCGCGCCCGTTACAGCTCCACTGCTAGTGACGCCTAAACGCGGTGCGCATGTCTTGCGCGCCCGTTACAGCTCCACTGCTAGTGACGCCTAAACGCGGTGCCCATGTCTTGCGCGCCCGTTACAGCTCCACTGCTAGTGACGCCTAAACGCGGCACACATGTCTTGCGCGCCCGTTCCAGCTCCACTGCTAGTGACGCCTAAACGCGGTGCGCATGTCTTGCGCGCCCGTTACAGCTCCACTGCTAGTGACGCCTAAACGCGTTACACATGTCTTGCGCGCCCGTTACAGCTCCACTGCTAGTGACGCCTAAACGCGGTGCGCATGTCTTGCGCGCCCGTTCCAGCTCCACTGCTAGTGACGCCTAAACGCGGTGCGCATGTCTTGCGCGCCCGTTACAGCTCCACTGCTAGTGACGCCTAAACGCGGTGCGCATGTCTTGCGCGCCCGTTACAGCTCCACTGCTAGTGACGCCTAAACGCGTTACACATGTCTTGCGCGCGCGTTACAGCTCCACTGCTAGTGACGCCTAAACGCGGCACACATGTCTTGCGCGCCCGTTCCAGCTCCACTGCTAGTGACGCCTAAACGCGGCACACATGTCTTGCGCGCCCGTTCCAGCTCCACTGCTAGTGACGCCTAAACGCGGTGCGCATGTCTTGCGCGCCCGTTACAGCTCCACTGCTAGTGACGCCTAAACGCGTTACACATGTCTTGCGCGCCCGTTACAGCTCCACTGCTAGTGACGCCTAAACGCGTTACACATGTCTTGCGCGCCCGTTACAGCTCCACTGCTAGTGACGCCTAAACGCGGCACACATGTCTTGCGCGCCCGTTCCAGCTCCACTGCTAGTGACGCCTAAACGCGGTGCGCATGTCTTGCGCGCCCGTTACAGCTCCACTGCTAGTGACGCCTAAACGCGGTGCGCATGTCTTGCGCGCCCGTTACAGCTCCACTGCTAGTGACGCCTAAACGCGTTACACATGTCTTGCGCGCCCGTTACAGCTCCACTGCTAGTGACGCCTAAACGCGGCACACATGTCTTGCGCGCCCGTTCCAGCTTCACTGCTAGTGACGCCTAAACGCGGCACACATGTCTTGCGCGCCCGTTCCAGCTCCACTGCTAGTGACGCCTAAACGCGGTGCGCATGTCTTGCGCGCCCGTTACAGCTCCACTGCTAGTGACGCCTAAACGCGTTACACATGTCTTGCGCGCCCGTTACAGCTCCACTGCTAGTGACGCCTAAACGCGTTACACATGTCTTGCGCGCCCGTTACAGCTCCACTGCTAGTGACGCCTAAACGCGGCACACATGTCTTGCGCGCCCGTTCCAGCTCCACTGCTAGTGACGCCTAAACGCGGTGCGCATGTCTTGCGCGCCCGTTACAGCTCCACTGCTAGTGACGCCTAAACGCGTTACACATGTCTTGCGCGCCCGTTACAGCTCCACTGCTAGTGACGCCTAAACGCGTTACACATGTCTTGCGCGCCCGTTACAGCTCCACTGCTAGTGACGCCTAAACGCGGCACACATGTCTTGCGCGCCCGTTCCAGCTCCACTGCTAGTGACGCCTAAACGCGGTGCGCATGTCTTGCGCGCCCGTTACAGCTCCACTGCTAGTGACGCCTAAACGCGTTACACATGTCTTGCGCGCCCGTTACAGCTCCACTGCTAGTGACGCCTAAACGCGGCACACATGTCTTGCGCGCCCGTTCCAGCTCCACTGCTAGTGACGCCTAAACGCGGTGCGCATGTCTTGCGCGCCCGTTACAGCTCCACTGCTAGTGACGCCTAAACGCGGTGCGCATGTCTTGCGCGCCCGTTACAGCTCCACTGCTAGTGACGCCTAAACGCGGTGCGCATGTCTTGCGCGCCCGTTACAGCTCCACTGCTAGTGACGCCTAAACGCGGTACACATGTTTTGCGCGCCCGTTACAGCTCCACTGCTAGTGACGCCTAAACGCGTTACACATGTCTTGCGCGCCCGTTACAGCTCCACTGCTAGTGACGCCTAAACGCGGTGCCCATGTCTTGCGCGCCCGTTACAGCTCCACTGCTAGTGACGCCTAAACGCGTTACACATGTCTTGCGCGCCCGTTACAGCTCCACTGCTAGTGACGCCTAAACGCGGTACACATGTTTTGCGCGCCCGTTCCAGCTCCACTGCTAGTGACGCCTAAACGCGGTGCGCATGTCTTGCGCGCCCGTTACAGCTCCACTGCTAGTGACGCCTAAACGCGGTGCGCATGTCTTGCGCGCCCGTTACAGCTCCACTGCTAGTGACGCCTAAACGCGGTACACATGTTTTGCGCGCCCGTTACAGCTCCACTGCTAGTGACGCCTAAACGCGTTACACATGTCTTGCGCGCCCGTTACAGCTCCACTGCTAGTGACGCCTAAACGCGGTGCCCATGTCTTGCGCGCCCGTTACAGCTCCACTGCTAGTGACGCCTAAACGCGTTACACATGTCTTGCGCGCCCGTTACAGCTCCACTGCTAGTGACGCCTAAACGCGGTACACATGTTTTGCGCGCCCGTTCCAGCTCCACTGCTAGTGACGCCTAAACGCGTTACACATGTCTTGCGCGCCCGTTACAGCTCCACTGCTAGTGACGCCTAAACGCGGTGCCCATGTCTTGCGCGCCCGTTACAGCTCCACTGCTAGTGACGCCTAAACGCGTTACACATGTCTTGCGCGCCCGTTACAGCTCCACTGCTAGTGACGCCTAAACGCGGTGCGCATGTCTTGCGCGCCCGTTACAGCTCCACTGCTAGTGACGCCTAAACGCGGTGCGCATGTCTTGCGCGCCCGTTACAGCTCCACTGCTAGTGACGCCTAAACGCGTTACACATGTCTTGCGCGCCCGTTACAGCTCCACTGCTAGTGACGCCTAAACGCGGTACACATGTTTTGCGCGCCCGTTCCAGCTCCACTGCTAGTGACGCCTAAACGCGGTACACATGTTTTGCGCGCCCGTTCCAGCTCCACTGCTAGTGTCGCATAAATGCGGAGGAAAAAACTATCTCAAGTAGGTACTCGAGAACTTTGTTGGAAAGTCTAATATCTGATGGCGGGTTTCGCGAAAGTACACTTTTATATTGATTTGTTTTCGCCGAGTTTAGCCTTCGCTGGAACGGGACTGGACGTGACTTGAAAAAAAAATCAGGTATGTTATGTAACAAAGTCATTTCGTTATTTGGTCATGCCCGGATTCAATTTTTATTAATTTTGGATTCCTGCCCTGCGTAAAACTTCAGTTTTCAGTATCTGTGCTTGCAAGTTATGTTTTGTATACTTCTAGAGTTCGGAAAGCAAATTGCCGAAGTAATAAAATATTGATATTATACTTAATTAATAATTCAATATCTTATCGAAAAAAAAACACAAGCTTCCAGCATTTTCAAGTAACATTATGTTCAACGAACATAATTCTTTTATAAACGACTCCCACGTTAGATCGTTCGATATAGGTAGATTTCGATTTTAAGGAAAGCATTTTTAATCTTATTTTAGCAACATTGATGAGTTATAAAACCCATTTAGTTAACCGTCACAAATTACTGGTTACATTTAGTTGGTTATTTATATAAAATTACACGGCTAAATTACAGTTTATCCCTTAGTCACGAATAGCGTTTTGTTGTTCGATCAAAGCTTGTCACTTTCGGAATTAATCCTCGCGTGATATTATCTGTCATCGTTTTGTAGTAGGCAAGTCGATTACTCTTCCCACATTTTGTACATCGCACTCCCTTATTCGTATGAAATTATGCAAATGTCGGACACACGCTTTGGTACCGCCGCGCGCGCCATCCATTTACCGTTGTTTCCCATCCAGCTGCCTCTATTGCCCCCTTTACATTCTGCGTTCCGGCGAATCAAAATCATTTACGAAAATATATTTGACTAATCAATAGTCATTGGTAAAATACAGCGAGCGGAACGATTGAATAAGATTGAAAATGCCCTTCAATTTTTAATTTAAAAATTCAGCTTTTTCGTTTTAAAGTGTTGGATAAATTCACATTTATTTCTGGAATGGTTTCGATTCCCTATGAAAAAAATGACGGCGTGCCTGTTTGTATTCCAATATTATCTGAGTTAGTATGGGACGTGTATGTACGAGTATAGGTAACCGATTCGTCGGGCTGAATTGTTAATCAAGCATCGGGAGTGTTTTTTCCCGTTAATTTTTCCTGAAATCGATACGTTTACGACGTGTTCGTTTGAGTCTATGAATATTTAAAGCTTTCTTTATAATATTCATTCTCAATTGTTCCAGTTTTTTTTAATTTTCCTTTTTGCAAACGCCCTTTTTACAGTACCTACTTACTGAGGTTTTTGCTGGATGTTTGTTATAATGTTTCCGGCTTTCTTTGTTTGCGCATTTAATCAAAATGAAAATTTGTTTTATTGTCTTTCTAAGCTGCTCATGCGCCTAACAATGATATTGCGATTTTACAAATATTAGTAAAAATTACATCTTATTATTGTCATAACAAGAATTTGCGTATCTACTTAAATAACTTGTGCGTTTATTTTTTTAGTTAGTTAATACCCAATGTGCTTTGTTCGTGTCCCTCCGTGCAAATATACTTTAAAATATCATAAATTCGCCCTAATGTTGTGAAATATCCCTACATTTGGCTAGCATTCCGGAAACTTGCTCAATTTTATCGGCGTTTTTAGATGTCGAATAAAGTGTACACGAAACATACGGAATCTTTTAAGCACGAGATGTATATTTTACTTAGGCGTTTAAAATATATTTTGAATAGGTTTTATATTGGCGATTTAATAGCAATGGGTTGGGTATAGATATGAAGTGATATTTTCACATGAACACTTTAATTTAGTACATTCCAGTGAAGTTGGACAAAGAAGTGTGTAAAAGTAACACGTGTCGGTTACGTGTGTGGGTAAGGCTGTGTGTGTGTGTGTGGTAGGTTGCGTGTGACGGGCAGTGCGTGTCCATCTCATACAGACGGTATAACAAAACCAGGCCGTTTAATTCCGTTTCCAATTTATACTTCCATTCCGTTCACAAAGCGCTTTGGAAAAGCTCGTTATGTTGAGTCCTACAAGTGTCCTTTGAGCTTTTTCTTCTTACAATAACGTTATGTGCAGAATGGGTGAGTATTTTACCCACTCTATTCCCATATTGTTGAAACTATCGTGCGGCTGATTATATCACGCGAAATCCCATCTTGTTTTTTTTTTCAACTTTTGGATTTATCATTGTTCGGTTTAGATACCGAAATGGAATATACTTGTTCGTGTACTTCAATAATGAAATAATAATTCCTCAATAATGTATGTTTTAGGTAGTTTTAGGAGAATTATTACCGGACAATCCTTGTATTTCTGTAGTCTCTCTATTTGAGAGTCGAGTACAAACATTCCGTTTTGTCATGTCTGCTCGATCCGTGAAAACGCCGCGCGCCGATGCCATATATTATAATACCCGGGTTTATCTTTCTTTTTGGTTGGCCGCCCTTAAATAACCCCTGCGTTGCGAAGCGCTGTTACAAACAATATAATTTATTTGCCCTTCCGATATGTCACCGATACGGGCATACATTCCGGGCACATTCTCTGTGTTACCATTTAAACAAATTAAAGCCGGATATCTCTGGGCTCCGGAGCCTATTTAACTGTTTTACTCTCGGGTTCATCGCGACAATCGCCGATTCTGACATTATTATGGCGAGCTCATTGCCAGTCAAGCCCGGCCCGGAGCTTTTTAGATTGACCTGACATTTAAAAAATTCAAACCTTTCCATTGTCCCGGGTAAGGCTTTGTAATTTAAGGTTTTCTTCTAAATTTATGAAGTCTCGTTAATAATTACAATACTTAATCGAGCGCCATTCACGTTAACCATCATTTTTATAATTCCCCTACAATTCTCGAGTAACCTGTCTAAGAAGGGTCTTCAGTTCGTTTGGGAGCTCTCTAAGTAAAAAGCGTACATTACCTTGAAGGTGAAGAGTAGGTACATAGTATGGCGGGAAGCAGGGAATAGGCGTAGGCACTAGGTACCAGGCAGTCGCTGTACGTGTCAGATTACAGGCTGTGACTTGTTATCTCTGCCGCAAGTTAGTTTTCCCGCCACGAGACCCGCCATTTTCCATAATGAGTAACCTAACCTTTCGTAAGCCTACAGTGATTGTCTAAAAAGTAAAAATGGGGCTCCCGTATGGCAATTTAAATGTTAATAGTCCCGGAGTTCGCTGAGATTTTTTGAATAAATTGTGACTAAGTACTTCACTTCTAATATTTTCCAGTTGAGTGACAGGTCGGATAGCATGAATAAGAACCTTTATTTTTCTGTTTACTGTTAGGTTAGCCTGTAGCCTAATGGTCTACGCATTTCTCATTGGGACCTATAGTTTTGAGACCTCGATTCCCGCTACAAAATAAATATATTCGTTTTTTCATTAAATTAAATTTATGTGGGCTGCCAGTCTGGGTCGAATTGGATCGGCCAAAAATTGTTTTACCACTACGGTAAGTAAGGTTACAGTTATATTGTGGAATTCTAGGATGGTTATAGACCTCTGTTGTAGACCATAATATACCTACCTACGGAAGAAGCATTTTTATTTTTAAAATCAACACGGTTTTGTGTTGTGAAGGAAACTGAATATGTTTTATTAGTTTTTCTTGAGAACGTAATTATGTAACTTTGTTTCCTTATCAGTTACCAATTGAAGATTACTAAACTTAGTCAAAAAGATACATGGCGAATATATTTTATCATTTTATGGATATTTCCCGTACCCCTCGTTATCATTGACAGACTGGAATTTTATATAGCCTAGATCTGTCTTTGTTTTTTTGTTTTTTCTTAGACCTGTCATTTCCATTGCCCTACAGTATCTTCAAATAAGGTCAAAGGAAATGCAGAGAAGGTTATGCCCTAACAAGCCCTTCCTCGAAATATCAATTCCATATGTCAAGCCCTTTCAAATATTTGTTAGTTTCTGTGTCAATACCGTTTGAGATATCATTTAATCAGTAAGATAAAACTACTGACTTAGTTTTTATAACCGTGAACCAAATGAGGTTAGCTATCTTTACAAATTGAGCTACTTGACACTCGTTTGACCTCTCAGATTTAAGCCTTGACAATTCAAATTACGTTAGATAAATGTCTTTATTTTACGAGGCGCAAAGTCGTGGTATGATAACCTGAAAGAAAGGGGTACCTACATAATTATGTACATTATTTCACGTGCTCTAGGTCTGGTCTAGTCTCTCGTGTCTAGGACGAACAAAGTATGAATGAAGAATGAGTTAATGATGAATGTAAGTTTTATTTTATTTATTTATTTATTTATTTAAACGCCCATAGGGCTTTTACCTATAATAATGTACATCTTTATTTTTTAGTTATACAGATTACATATAAAAATTTTTAAAAAAATAAAAAAATCAGTGTTAGCAAAATACAGGTTACATAAAAAAATATCAGAGTTGACAAAATATGTTACATAAAATATAAGAATTTTAAAAATATAGGTATGGATAGAGTAAGTGAGACGAAAAATATAAAATCTTCCAAAATCCACAAAATCAACCATAATGATAATAAGAAAGTATAACAATAGTTTACAAATTAGGTAAAAATAGTTCGCACATACTCCGTTTAAAGTTGGCCAAGTTCAAATTATTGTCAAATACATTTATATTATTTAAGTATTTGTTACCAAGACTGTGTAAACGTTGTATTGGAGAGTGAAAACTATAGTTGGAATGAGATGTATGTATGTAAAATGTTGATATTTGCCTAGTTGTTCGTGTAGGTATGTGTAGATTTATTAAATGCAGGAGTTCACAACAATCGAATTTAGAGTTCAATAATTTTAATAAAAAGGTTAGGTCGTTTATTTTTCTTCTGTTTTCTAATGTCGGAATATTTAAATGATTCAATAATGACTGGTAATTTATGTGTTCTAAAGGGATGTTAAGTTTAAAATTGACGAAGCGTAGAAATTTTCTTTGAATTCTTTCAACATTATGAATATGTACATTGTAGAAGGGCGACCAAACTATGGAGTTATGTTCTATCAGGCTTCTAACAAGGAATATGTACAATAGTTTTATGATTTGTAAAGATTCAAAGTTTTTAATTGTTCTTAATATAAAACCTAATGCGTTCATACCCTTATTCACAGTTTGTTGAATGTGGGCCGTAAAGTCTAGTTTCTCATCCATTATTATGCCAAGATCTCGCATTTCCTTTACTCTTTCTAAATTTGTTTTATTTATTGAATAGCCAAAAAATTGTGATGTTTTTTTTCTGGAAAAGGTCAAAATTTTGCATTTTTCTACATTTAAATATAAATTGTTTTGTGAACACCAGTTATTTAGCATGTCTATATTAGATTGAAGAACTTGACAGTCGTTTAAGGAAGTTATTTCTTTATATAATTTAATATCGTCGGCGAATAGCAGTACATTGACATTTTTAAAGCAGTTGACTATGTCATTTATAAAAACAATAAATAAAATTGGGCCAAGATGACTACCTTGCGGTACGCCACTAGTGGCCAAAAATGGTTTAGATAAAAAAGATTTTATTTTAACAAGTAAAGTTCTACCAGATATGTAGCTACTTAACCAGCTTAACATATTTGCTCTGATTCCTATAGCATGAAGTTTTTGGATCAGTACTTTGTGAGACACTTTATCAAAGGCTTTCGAAAAATCAGTATATATACAGTCAACTTGTTTATTTTTAGAAAAAGACTCCAATATATAGTTTTGAAACAGTAGTAAATTTGTTGTAGTTGATCTACCTCTAATGAAGCCATGCTGTTTGTCATTTATTAACTTTGTTAGTGTGGGATATATTTCTTCCAAAACTAAAGATTCAAAGATTTTGGGTAATACAGATTGTATGCATATTGGTCGATAGTTTGAAATGTCAGTCTCGTCACCTTTTTTAAATATTGGAATAATATAGCTGGATTTCCAGTAGACGGGAAAATATCCAGAGGATAGTAGGTGGTTAAATAAAATGGTTAGTGGTTTAGACAATACGGAGGAGCACTGTTTTAAAAAAATTGGCGGGATGGAGTCCGGGCCTGCAGACTTGTTTATGTCTAAGGAACTTAATTTTTTTTTGCAAGATTCTTCGGTGATGTAGCAGTCTGTTAAATGTGTGGTTTTTTTGAATGTGTATGAAGGAATATTTTCTTCTAGTGTTTCATCATCATAAACATTTTTAAAGAAATCAGAAAAAAGATTTACAATGTCTTGCGTATTGTTGGCGTATTTGTCGTCCATGTGCATTTCTGGAGGATAGTCTGTGCTGTCGTTGTTTATTTTTTTAATAAATTTCCAGAGATTGTTCGAGTTTAAGGCTGTGTTCTCGATAGAATTTATATATGTTTTATAACAGATTTTAGAGAGATCTTTGCATTTTTTCCTACTTTCACTGAAATTTGTATAGTCGATTTTCTTCAGAGTTTTTTTGAATTTTTTATGAAGTATTTTTTTTGTTGTAGTGAGGCTATTAGTTCTGATGAGAAGTAAGTTGGATATGTATGTTTTTTAGGAGTAAATAGTGGTACATATGATTTGATAGTGGTGGAGAATATTGAATATAGATTTTATAAGGAATCGTCGGTATTAACGTCAGACAAAAAAGACCAGTCAACATGCGAAAGATGAGAATTTATAGATTCAAAATCTGCTTTTTTGTAGTTGAGAGTTTTTTCAACGGGTTTCGGCTCGACGCCACATATATTTAACTTAATATAAAGAGGGGGGTGATGATTATCAACAGGTAACAGAGGATCATTACATTTCTCAATGAACAATTTAGGATAATTTGATATTGCTAGATCTAGTAAACGATCATTTATGTTGTATATAAAGTTATGTTGTAAAAGATTTAAAAAAATTGTCATATCTAATATCTCACGTGCACGATCATTTTGACTTTCATTAACAATGAAACCACTATCACTTGTTTTCCATTTTAGGTTAGGGAGGTTGTAATCCCCGAGAATAATAATTTTAGAGTTAGGGTATTTGTAGAGTAGATTTTCAACGTCTTCGCTGTGGATTCGATAGTTTCCGGCATCAGATAGTGGCGGTGTGTATAAAGTTGCAATTATTATCTTTTCTATAGTGGTATCAATTTGTACAAATAGTTGTTCGAGTGTATTATTTTTTGTTTTGAGTTTTCTTGACATCAATTTCTTCTTTATTGCAATTAGTACTCCGCCTCCCCTTGTTTTGGAACTGGATTTAGAGTTTCTATCGCAGCGAAAAATTTTGTAGTTGTTAAGTCCGAGTTCTGTTGATTTTATTTCCGAGTCGAGCCAAGTTTCTGTCAGCACATATACGTCGTAATGGTGTAGCGATATTGTAGAACGTAGTTCATTTAATTTGGTGCGTAGTCCCCGCGCGTTCTGGTAGTATATCTTGAGTTTGCATCGTTTTTTGGCGGTGTTTGCACTATTTTAGGGTTTCCGTTTACATATTTTATAGTAATATCATATTCGCCATTTGACTTTCGTTTTTCCAGTTCTTCTCTTAGATTTTTTAGATGTTTTTGTTGAAAAATTGTAGCATCGGGGTATATCCTTGTGTTGTTTTTTAAAAGATGACGTTTACTTAGTAATGTTCTGGATGTTGTGGAGTTATTGAATTCTATTTTAAGGGACCTTGGTTTTTCAACACTTGGTTTTCCAATGCGGTAAACGCGTAGCATATCACGGTTTGCGGTATCATCGAGAGCAGAGATTAAAACCGTTACCTTGTTTTTGTCATATATTAATTTGTTGGCCGCAGTCGTTTCAGTGCTTTCGGGTATATTACAAAGAATGATGTTTTTAGCTCTTTCGCTACGCTCATTAATTTCAGAAATTACCTCGCAAATGTCGAGGTTGTTTTGTGGGGCTGGGATATTTATTCCGATTTCCTTATAAGCCCGTAATTCACCCTCTAGACTAGCGGTTTTATTAGACACCGTTTGCGCCAATCTACCAATAGCTATTAAGAAATGACTTGTAATTGGGGTTAGTTTTGTTATTTGGTCTTTCGTGAACTTATTTGCTGGATCCATTAAACAGGTATTAAATGCAGCCACAGCATTTTCTACATTTGTTATCAATGCTTCGACATCCATTATGGTAAAAATTGGATTGCAAGTAGAAAAAGGTTATTATTTTTATTTAATTATTTAACTGCAATGGTTTCACTCCCCTGAAAGTTGGTTTACTCCGAGTACCTATGCAATATTTCTATGAGTACTTATGTAGGCAATACACTGCGAGACAGTAAGTTTGACAAGGCAGGTAGCAATAATAATCTTCCAGATATTCGCACTGAGTCACTTTTAATTATTATTTTGTTTTCACTTTTGACACTTTAAAATCACTTTTTTAAAAGATGTAAGACCAGTTACACTTGTGGGCAATTGAAGCCACGTTTTAATATACTTTTCGCTGCTTTTGAGTATAGAAATTCACTGGTTTTCTATTAATTTGTATAGAGCGAATATTTGATGTGCTCACCGTGTCACTGTTGTTGTTGTTGTTAATAAAGTTAGTCTAATGTCATTTCAGTCAGTAAAAGTCAGTTTGAAAGAGAGAGTACGAAAACAGTGTGCAATATAGTTGTGGATGAGGAATACTTGGAGCAGGTGGATGAGTTTGTGTATGTATGAAGTATGTTTACGAGAGATGGGAAGGCTGACAGAGATATTGAGAGAAGAGTAAATGCAGTTTACTTATTACTCTAGGACTGAACGCAGATGACGCTAGCAAAAAATATGCAATGAAGCGAAGCTAGCAGTCTACAATGAAGTGCTGGTACCTACCCTAATGTATGGTAGTGAGGCATGGAACTGGCAGAGAAAGGATGGGAGTAGGCTGAATGCTGTAGAAATGATATCCCTGAGACGTATATTTAGTCCATGTATGATCGTGTGAAGAATATGGTGATACGCAAAGGGTGCAAGGCTTTAAGATTTAAGCTCAATGAGTAAGATTAAGAAAGGGACGCTTAGATGGTTTGGGCATGTAGGGCGAATGAGCGAAGAAAGGAGTGTAAGGAGAATATATGACGCAAATGTGAATGGTAGTAGAAGTCGAGGACGCCTGAGGAAGACATGGCACGATCAAGTGAATCAGATACTTGAGTCGGACCATGTCAAGGGTCAGAATAATAGAAGAGACGATGTACGAATGTGAATGAGGCAAGGAGTGTGTGCCAAGACCGAGTTGTTTGGCGGTCCATCCTCTCTGCCTACCCCTACGTGGAAACGGCGTGATGGTTAGTTAGTTATTTATTTGACGTGCTGTAGTGAGTTTTGACGTTGATTTGCTGATATTAAGCGCAGTGTTTGTAATCACACACAGTCTTAGTAAATATTTGCTTAAAATGTGTGCTTTCCTCTTGTTTGTGTAATGTTTTCGTGTATAACCCGTTTTTGTCTTCTTTCGAAGATTCGGTAAAGTATGGTTTACAAAAAAACATCCCACCTGTTAAACAGCCGACCAAGATCAGTTAATTAACTTCGTATTCCAATGTGTCGAGTTAAAATGGGTATTTTCAATTAGTTGTTTTTCTGCTTTTTTGGGCGATTTGTTTTCACTTTTCCCGTCTTAGCAGCCCATTAAGCTGTAGACGAGAACGTTTGCAAAGTAAAATATTTTTCAGCAACATTTTCAACAAACTAGAAACGGTTGCCGGGAAGTTTTCACTTTGAACTCATAAAGTGACAATAAAGTAACACGTAAAACTCGTAATATCATTTTGAACAAATCTTTAATTCAAAGGGAATACGATTTCCATAATTTCGTCTGTAAATGCGACTGTCATTGAATCCTCTTTACAGCTAAGTACGGTAAAGCCTTGCCCTGGGAAGATAATTCTCTTTGAAAACAGCATCTCCTTAGTAAATCCAAGATAAGTCTGTTTGGCCGCCACAAAACGATACTGAACAAGTATTATTCAATACATCTAGCTGTAGCCCATCTGGCCCTGAGACATTCACACCTTCCTCTCTCACTGTCTCGTGGTGCCTCCACCTCCAACTCCACCTCCAACTCCAACTCTAGCTCTAGTTAAACCCCCGCACCCCTCGATCGTAGGGGCGAGGGTGCAAAGTGAACAGAGTCATTAAACAATCACAATAATGGTAATTCAGAGTATTTTAAATGATCTTCCCATTGTTTTCCCGTCACCGCGGCATCATAATGGCGTTATTTACGACACGGAACTTTGTCAGAGTTGATAGTAAATGGGAGTTAATAATAATATATCTGCGACGGGAACGTACAATGACAAAAGAAGGAAAGTGCTTTCCTCGCGAATGTAGGTACTTCCACCGCCATCACAACACCTACATAAATATTTTCTAGCCAACTATATTCCCCAAGGGTATACTCGACTCGTACTCGTACATGAGAGGTATCGTAGTTTATATATTCATATCTGAGCCGACGCGTGTCGACTTCGTGTTGTCTTGTCACACCTTTGTATCGTGTAGTAATTGAACCATATAAAATTAATTCGGAAAGCACCGAGAAGCGAATACATCGCCTACGTACCGGGAAGATATACTCAAAATGTATGACAAAGTAAATATGCTAAGTGTGGGCGGGGCGCTAACAGTGAACCCAATTAAAATAGCAACGGTAGCGAAGTAAAATGCCCGCTCACTCACTCCCCGGTGTATTGTTTACTTCGCGTTATTCCCAATAACCAGATTAAACGCACTCAACTGAATTCAATGAATACACGAAGAATATAGAACACTGGCTATTTGTTTCGGAGACGACTAGTCTGAGGATTAAAACTATTACGTGTTAACTGAAACTAATTTGTTGTGCAATACGATCCTTATAATAATCCTCGTAATGTCTTATCAAATCAGTCTCACCTTACAAGTGGATTTGTAACTCGATATTCTGGGATGCCCCTGCAATTAACTTTCATTTGAACTGTCTCGATCGATAAACAAATCAATTCATTGAATTATACTCGTTAGCCAGCGTTTTTGTCAACAGATTTAGAAAGAAAATATTCCGCACAAGATTATCTGGGAAAATGATTCATGGGAACCCTTTGATTTCTGGGAAATTCTCAGCAATGTCTATGAATATTTAGGTAAGCGGGTAATTTAATTGTTGGATAATTCTGAATTATAGAAGTGTGTCTTCTTAGGTGTTCCTTGCAAAATGTAAACACTGCAGAGCTTTAGCTCTAGACCTAGACCAGGTTGGCATTTTAGGTAGCGCTGCGTGTGGTTAGTAATAATACTCTAACTCGCACTCGCTTCAAATAATTTTATTTACAAATAGCAAACAAATGCACAATTTCTAAAGCTCTAATCTTCTGTCGAACCAAATTCGGGATCCGGCGGGCGTGAAGCTTTCGCATCTTCCCGTCGTGCTTCGGTAGCAAGATCTGAACAAACAATAACTCTGATGAATAATAGCGTGTCCTTGTGTGTGTGTAAATATGTAAACCCGTGATACCCTGATTGATTAATCCTTTCCAATTTTAAAAATGTGTTGAAGTAATAAATTATAGGTAGGTACTTTATCGCTTATCTGAATTATTCACGCAATCAGTTCCAATTTTAAAAATCATTCTAATTTTATTCAAAGCAAATTTGAGTTCATCGAACCAGATTTCACGCAGATTTCTACGCACAGCATCGACAAACGAAATTAGTATGTAAGAAATCTATTTTGGAGAATCGTAATCATTAAAGCACGCTTTAGCCTGCAGTCGGGAAGAAACCCTTAGAATTGCTCACTAGTCACGGTCACAAATGTTTGGAAGCCTTGAAGTGAATATAAGATACTTACGGCTTGAATACACGAGTGGATGCAGAAAGTAAAATGTAAGTATTATATTACCAAATCAAAGCAAAGAGTAAGTTGATGTAAAAGTGGTTATTAATGGTCATACCATATCTGACATTTCCAATGGTTTTTGGTGAAAGATGACATACTTATCTTCGTACATTAAAAAACAAGAGTTTTTGAAAAATTGTAACATGGCATCTTCGTGCATTCAAATATCTTGAATTATTTTTTGAATAAATGAATTGCCCAATATCACTGATAAGGTTAAATTATCATTAAAATAATTCCAGCATTTCCACGACGTTTCCTCACCTTTGTTGCATTCTTCTTGGGCCGTTTGACTCTGTAGTCTGTACCTACTGCTTCGTTAGCCTCGGCCTCCCGTAACCGCGTGCAAATCATGCCACTACCTGATTAAACGTGCTCAGGTGATTCAGGCGACTGATTGGTGCACCGGTTGTTTAATGATGCAGTCAAATCCCCGCAATTAATTTTAACGTCAGTGTTATCAGAACGAAATGTCGGATGCTGCGATCTGCCGCCTGGCCTCACCGCACACCGCATCCACACCGCATCCACACTGGGATAATGCGACCGATTGCATATTCAACAGCTCGATAAAGCAATTAACATATCTTGATGTCTTCACCCCGCTGATCCAATTGTCTCTGTCTACCGTTTCCCGTTCGGGGTGGAAATTGTAAAATGACATGCATTTAATTACTTATTTTGTCGGATACGTGTTTCACTTATTCGCGATACTACTCTTGTTAGCTATTATAATGGCTATGTCATCAACCCATTATAATGCGTGCTCTGCTCAACGTAGAATATACTAAGATATTCGGCGCAGTGTTCAGTGAGTGGTGACTTCCCCTTTTCCTCGACTGGCACTAAGTGTATCTATCGTACATCTGGTCACCACGGGATATTTAACACAGCCTACTCTCTACATGACCCGGTTGTGACGCAATCTATTAATATAATAATCAAATTATCAAAATGGTAAATATATTTGAATACATCCCTTGTTCTATTAACTTGTAACCCTGACAAGAATGACCAACAAATTTTCTACCATTTCAAAATTTACTATTATGATTGGCTAGCTTCGAACATTTTCGAGGACAGCTAGCTATCTGTGTTAAATACACAACGGCCAATACCTGAAATATGATAATACGGTCATATTTTCGATACGAACATTCTGAAATGTTGCGAGGGTCGAAAAGGGGTCAATTTTACAATAATACCTAAATAAACAAACTTGAAAATAAATTTTCATACTAAAAAGATCTATTGGTATTTACATATTTTTTACAAATATCGTCATAACGTGTGTAAATAATATAATGTAGCTACTCGCATAAGTATTATGGTTCCATCGTTAAAATTAGTACTTGCATAAAACGCGGTAATACAGAACTGGCGTTTGTAATTCTTTACCGCTTCCCCTTCTTCTTGGAATTTCCTGTAGGAAACCACGGCGAAGTGTTTCGTTTTTCTCGTCTATTTACGATTCTTTCATCTCAGTCGTTATATCCAATTGTTTTCTTCTTTAATACGACCTTAGCTATTCAATGCGTATCCAATCATTAATATGTTAGTATAACTTTGCACTAAAATTATATACACTCGTATTTATGTCTATTCTTGAATTCACATTTTACAAATGATTACAGTGGTTTATATTGTAGTACAGAGAACAAAGTACAGAAAAAAGGTATAAAAAATAAAAATCATAGGTTGATATAGGTAAAACTGTGTGTGGGTGATATTGTATGTTACGTGAACACCTCACTAGGAGAACCTGTGCTAAGGGGTTAACGTGTTTGTGATTAAGTGTGACAGGTATTTATGTGTTGCAGTAGAAAGTTATTTTTTTTTCACAGACATATATTGAAACATGAAAACACACATTTATATATGAGTGTATGTATTTTAGGATAATTCTTGAAGAACGTGTATAATATTTAATTTTACTTACTATATTTTGGTTTTGTTTGTGCAGTTACGGTACATGCATCAATTTACTAATTTAATTGCAAACAAACTCTCAACAACTCGTACAGTGTTTCATGAGCATGTAGTGCGTTCAATGCAGAGCTCATCTTTATCACTTCGAATCCAAGTATTTATAAATAAATATATATATATCGGTTGGATTAAGGCGAAAATCCCAGGTTTTGGCGGCGAATCTCGCACAAAGGAAAAGTTCTTCTCAGCTTCCCGCCGCTAAGCCCGGAAATGCGTCTCGGTAAGATGAATGATCCTTGTAATAATAACGCGGGGTAAGATCGGGCTTTTTGTCCGACAAACAGTCTGCGAGATTATCCACGTGAAGTCTGACTGTTCTCTCGTATTACTTAATAGTCTAATACGTTGTGGTATGTGTGAGTAGAAGTTAGGGGATTTCCTGTGCTTTCGCTGCCTTTGGAAAATTAAAACATCAACTCACGCAAAGTTGCAACATAATCAATCAACAGCCTGCGTTAAAAGAGGGTGATTAATCGTTATCACTATGTCGTACGGCAGCGTCAACATTTTGTCCCCTAAATTTGACTTTGTTTTCATAATGTTCGAGTTACCTAACTTACTTATCAGATTAATTACACCCATTATCACTATTAATTACTTTAAATTTATACTCGGTGAATTCATCACCTCAAATTTTGGGATTATAAGTTTCGGTGCCACATATTTATAGCATTGTGCGGAAACCAAATAAAGTGCGGTGTCATCAGCGCGTTTACTATTAAACTCGCATAAGAATAAATCATGAAATGCGCGTGAAGTGTTTGTGGATATTATAACGTTCGTATTATTTGACACGCGATTTTGCGATTCAATAAATAGACCACAAATCAATTGCAATAATTATATTTGGGCATTGCATTGTTTCTAGTTTGCATCTCTGTGCTCTGTGTTTGGTGGAGTGAAGTGTCAATGGATCGCGTGTAGGGCGAAGCTTACTACGGCTTTTTGTGTAATCCGTCAGCTTTTGGTCATAATTTATGTTTAATTTAAATGATCTCCCTTCTCGCTGCCTTTGGCCACAACCGAACAAGAGAGGAATAGTATACGAGAGAGTTATTCATACAACAGAGACTTGGTTCATTCGCTCTCTCCGCTTTGGCAGGATGAAACTAAGGAACAGCAGCAGTCATCGCAGGAAGGACTCACTCAATCAATGTTTTCCAAACAAACGATTTACTCCAAATTTTCAGATTACACACTATAAATCACTTGTTGCAAGTTTTTCTGAAACAGAAAATTTCTTTAGACTTCTACGTTCTAACTAATTACTTTAACATTTATACTAAACATAATCCCCATCGGTAGTTTTTCATGTTTCGTTTATTCTAGTTTCCGAAATTTTCAAAGAAAATACACGCGAATAAATCAATTTTACTATTCATAATAATTCCAACACGACAATCGTCAACCTAGCAGCAATAATTCGTATTATAATTTCAGAAACAAACCGTGGTCCGTGATAACTCGTTTTAAGAGTAATGTTGTACAGAAAGCCGACAAATATGAATATTTATTATTTGCAAGAATGTTTTGGAAGTGTTTTTGAATGAGAACAGCCCGTGGGTTTACTGGGATTCAACTTTTTGGTAACAAAACTTCCCCCTTCTGCAAATAAATCTTGTTATTTTCATACCCCAGAAACGAGGCATGAAATTTAACCGACTTCAAATTGTTGAAATCTTTCAATGGGGATTAATTTTCGGCGAAATATTACGAAGTGTGAAGTCAGTTTTATTAAGGATAATTACGATTTTCTAAAAGCCTGATATCGAAAATTTAATTCATTTTTCAAATGTGAATGTTTTTCCCGGCTTTATAAAACCTCCACTTGTGTATGTAAAAGTGCAGGTTTTCTACAATATTTACAGTACAGTACAATATTTACAGTGCACTTCCTCGAGCATACAAATGATGAATGAAGCCCTAAAGGAACATTGGAATATTGTGTCCCAAAGGCATTCATTTTGGTTTATTAAAAGACTATATACCCACACATTTCCTTTTATATATGAGAATTTCCGGCACTCTTCCCGCGCGCTCAAAGAGAAAAACGATTTTTCTAGAGTCGAGAGTTGAATTTTCCTACTCATTGTCTCGCGTAATATCCGCTAGTTTCGGGCGAGGCTTTCTTATTCTCCCTCTCCCTCTCCCTCTCGTCTCCCGCAGCCTTTTCTAAATCTCTCGCCTTTGTTACAACTCCATTTCACTTTTTTAGTGCAGTCTTCATTCATCGGCATCCCGTCTACTTTTAGCTAGGTAACTGGGAGCAAGATCATTATAGTAATTTATTGAACAATACATACGAGTATATGGCAACGTCACGTTGTTGTCACCGCCACTTTGTATTTAAATTACGACAACCTCATACCTCGAACCGCATTATTTCTAAAAGAAAACACTTGACAGAACTCTCAATCAAGCCCACCCACACTTGTCATCTTTTGCAGTGATTTAAAACCGTCTTACCCTTATAGCTGAATAAAATAATCAAGCTTTGTTGACTTTCGTGGGCTTAAGGGTTGAAAGGGGTACCTATACATTAAATCGTGTGCACATTTAAAGCCACAAGTCCACGTTTCTCATTTTGGTGAGGCAAGCGTTGTGCGCGTTTTAGCTCTGCCAATTTAAGTGAAAAAATCCAGTCTGTTTAATCACTTTTTCATTCCGTTTCTTCCGACTTGGAAGTGGCAAATAAAATGGAGGAAACTTTATTCCATTTCGCGAGTGTATATATATATATTCCGAAGTGCTCTTCTTGTGTAACTTTGGGGCTTTCATTGCGTTTTATTTGATGGACTTTGTTTCACTTCGAATGGAACGAAAAAGACAAAGACTGCTATCAGATTATGTCGGAATAGAGTAATGTTCTATTTCCTGTCCTCAATCCGTTATACTAGTGAAATGAAAACTGTATTTACGGTAAACAGGATGAGCGCCATATTCATTCTGGTTTTTGCTTAGCATTAATGCGGAAATAAATAATGTTAAATTAAACTGTTTTTTTTATTTATTTTCAGGTCGATTCAAAGCTGGAAGAAACACAAATAACCACCACAATTAATGTAAGTTCTCAATTTCGTTTTGTACATTTATGATTTTATTATTTATTTATTGAAAATATACAACGAAAATCTTTTACTTCTGTGTAGGTAGGTACATCTGTTACTTCTATGTAGGTAGGTACATCTTTTACTTCTATGTAGGTAGGTACATCTCACCGTTTCCGTTGACATTACCATGGTTTATAACGTCCCCATAAAACCCGAAACAAACATCTTCGAATTACCTAACCGGTACTTAGGTTAATTGTTTTATTCATTTCGATGGATATGTGGGGTCAAATCGAGCCTTAAATATGTTTTTCATGAATTTAGCGGTTTTACAATAATTGGGACCTTGACAAATAAGAATCCCTGTTGTTTGTATTGACATCTTATACGTACTTAATACGTCTTAAGTTCAGAATAGCGCGATTATTTCACCTCCCGAAAGAAAATCTCGGTTGTAGTCATCCCCACAGAGCCACACAAATATTGACAGACCACTAAGACAAAATGCAAGATTCTATTATGATATTGTTAATTTTCTACTGAAATGGAGTAATACCTTTCGCGTGGTGTTTTTGTTTTACTCGCAGTATTCGCTTAAGTGCTCCCAAATAAGGGCAAGATAGATATGTTGTGTTAACCTCCTCTTACATATGAAGTTATTAAATGAATCGTAACGAAGATAACCGGACGTGCGGTTTCATCTTCCAGTTCGTGGTTGTGGTTTTGTAAGTCTTGCTGTAAATAAAGCTCGCCTGAAATCCCTGACCTAACTGAACATACAATAAAATTATTATTGTCAGACAGCTTTGAAAAAGGAAGGAAAAAACCTGAAAAAATTCTTTTATTTTATGACGAATTTATTGCTCGTTCTTTTTAGACAAAAAGAATTATGGCACTATTTTATTTTTTATTTTATGAAATACACATTTTGCAAGTATGCTTTAAAATATTACGACGAATTATTTACAGTATTGGATTTGTATGCCTTTCTGGAAAGATTACAGTTTTATACAGACAAAACTATTTATTAATACTTGTAATACGCATGTAAAAATTAGTACACTGTTGAAGCATTACTTGCAAAAAGTTTTTTAAATAAAATAATTAGATTAACCCCATCTACGAACGCATAGATAACGTACATTCCGTTTAACCCTAGTTAAGTCTACACAATTGAGGTACACTTCTCTTTCCGCTAGGACGATTAGCTCGCCTTATAAATTAATTATGCTTGCGAATGGAAAATATATCTCCCCCTTTGAGTATTTTAATTAATAACTTATTTAACGAACTTGTCTTCAATTATTATATAATCATGTTTCATATTTGTATGCGGAGCGGCTCAAAATCAGCGCACAACACCGTCCCAAATTCCGCCTCACACGTGAACCAAATAGCTTGTACTCATTAGCGACTATTTCCCAAGTGATTCCGCCGACTAACTAACATTGCTGTGACCTTTTGTTGAACTTACGTTGGGACGCTACGCTTAGTTTTTTGTTAGACGTGTTGCGTTCCCTCGATATGAAATGTCACCAATCTTCGATGGGTATTTCCATAAGCATTTGGGGTGGTGTATTTGGTCCAGGGATTCAGGGGAGGTGAGACTTGACGTAGATTATCCCGGGATCAGTCCGTCAAATGTTGGCTGCGAATGGCTCCGAGCTTACGCCGTGTTTGTTGGTAAAATACGCAGCAACACAAGGAGGACTGAGTAGGTGCCTAGTGTGCCTTGCCACCGGTAAATGTATTCACCTTGAGCTCATCCATTTAGAGCAGAATTAGTTTATACGGAACACTACCGTGGCCGGGAGAGGCGAATCTTCCATATTATATGTCATAAATCGATTGTATGCTAAATTGCGTTTTAATTTTCATCCGCTGATACCTTAATTCATTTGTAGTAACGATTCATTTTCGTTGATCCCTAGAAATCGAATTGATGTTAAGAAATTCTAGCCCCGTTTTATAATACCTAAATATCTGTACCATTTCCATAATGGCGATAAATTATTAAAAAATATCGATGTTTTTATTATTACTGCGAATGCTTCATATTTTCAAAACCACAAATATTGTATTTCAAGCTCTCAAGTGATTCTATCGAATGATTTTATCTTTTTATTCAATATTTTGTTGACTGTAGCAACGTCTCTTTTGATTTGTAAATCCTACGATAATTTAATCTACGACTATGTTCAAGTGAGGGGACACACCTACCCAACGAAGGCCTTTCCTGTAATGCCACTTTAGAGAAACTTTCATTTATTTACAGCCCTTCCTAAGCGCGAGTAAGTCTTCCATACTCTAGGACACGCTCCGGGGTTGTCAGGGCTTAAGTAAATACCCCCCTAAGAGATTATTTCAGAAAAATTTTCCACGAGATTTCTCCACACCGGTAATGCCCTTCATGACTTTTTATCGTTTTTTTCCGTGACAAAAAATAAACCCTAGCTATTGAAGGTAAATAGATTTCACACGTATCAATTCTACCACCTTCCAATCTCTATCAGATTTCTTTTTACGACGCCGAATCCCTTCGAATTCTGAATAAACTCCCGACTTATGGAGACAATTTAATTTAATTAAACTATCGTTGTGTTAAATTGCATTTTCTCTTGTCGAATAAATCATGTATTTTATAAATTGGTTATTTTCCCATTCTGTGTCCAATCTCTGGAACTGTCGCCTAGAAAAAGGGAAAATGGCATTAAGATTTCATCCAACGGTCCCGAAGAAACAATATAGTTTCGCGGAATGCGCCGGTAAAAGCATTGTTCAGAAAAAAAATATTTGTTTCCTCTCGCTATACGGTTGCTTAACTTTAACAAAGGAAAATGATTATTTATCAATATAAAAGTGTAGTCCATTGAATCTTCCCCGAAGAAGAAGCAAAGAAAGAAATGGTTCTTCATACATTTTCCGTTTTTATTAATTCTATTGTTTGTTTTCTGTATGAATTGTGAAGTTTATTTATGTGTAGGCGGTAAACAAGCTCTGAAAACTCTTAATAGCTTCTGTTAAACACCCATTTCCATATTTCAGCCTAGCATATTGCCAAATGTCACGAGATATTTGTAAAAGTTCTTTTCTTTCGAACACTCTATAGAATGTGTTCGGCCGAACTTCTACCGGGTTCATAGTAATATTATATTGTCATTGGGAGAACTCTTTTCTTTTTCTCTTTTTAAATCACAAATCTTCTGCAGAAATAATCAGGAAAGATTTCATTGAGATTCGAATATATCAACAAACATATTATGTTCGCACACGTAGAAGCTTTATTATATTGCCAATTGTTTTTTTTGGTTGTTAGATTTATAAAAAAATCATCGATCCGACAGATATTGCGCAAACTGATTTTGAATTTAATATATTTTTTTAATCAGCCTGTCATCTCGGTATAATTGAACTTAGCCAACTTCACATTCGTGGCTGCTCTACTCCGCGGGATTTTTTGGACGGAAGGACTAACTTGAGTAGACGAATAACAGAGTTCGGAGAGTTCCTATTTTAGGAATTTTTTTTTTTTTTTTTTGTAATTATTTTTTATTTTTAATAATATGTTTACATGGTACATAATTCATTTTACATCTTGGTTCTTTTTACTACTCTTCCATTGAAAGCATTTGCTTGTGTATGGAAGGGGAGTGTACATAAATGTTGTTGTTAATTAGTACTTAAATAATTCATTGTACATAAATGTATGTTTGCTGTAGTATATTTTTTTTATAGTAGTGAAGGATAATATATTAATATAATAAATTTTAAAAAAGAAAGAAAGTTATGGAAAACTAAGGATATTTGTGAGATTAATTAAGTGACAGTAGTTTTTTTTTCAGAATATTTTTAAAGTGTCTCTTGACAGAGAGCAGTATTTGGGTTTTATCATTAATGCTTCTGATTTCTTCTGGTAGACGATTGAAAAAGGTTCTTCCCTGGTAAGTATAATGATGTTGTGCAAAAGACGTATTTAGTTTTGGGCATAGAAAAACATGTCTAAGTCGCGTTCTGTTTTTATTTAAAAATTGATATTTATCTTTTTCTTTTATAATTTGGATTAGTGAGTTTTTAATGTATAGGTCTTTAAATGTAGGTACTTGAAATTCTTCAAACAGGCGTTCTGTAGGGTAGTCAAAGGATTTTTTTAATATAATTTTAATAATTGTTCTTTGTATAATTTCAATTGGAAGAAGGTTACATTTATACGCGGATCCCCAACTAATAATAGCGTATTGTAAAGTGGATTGAACTAAGGCATAGTAAATTATATATAGATTTTTTATCGACAGAAAGTTTCTAATTCTTAAAAATATATATATTAATTTTCTAATTTTGTTTACTACTTGACATATTTGTTCCTTCCATTTCAGATTTTTATCAATAATTACTCCTAGATATTTAATTTTATTTGTTGTTTTTAGTACTGTACAGTTTGATTTGCAATAGTTTTGGCTGTGAATTTTAGTATTATTATGTATGACAATGTTAAAATTTTTAGGAGTATCATTTGTATGGATTGCAAATGGAATTACAAATGTCTTTTCATTATTAAGTGACAGTAAATTAGTGTCGAAAAAATTCTTGAGCGTGTTGATGTCTTCTGTGGCCTTTAACTCTACTTTTTCCCAAGTCTTATCACTTATTATTAATACTGTATCATCAGCGTATGACGTAATTTGACCATGTAAAGGTTGAAAAAAAATATCGTTTACATATATAGTAAATAGAATTGGTCCAAGCACTGTACCTTGGGGGATTCCAAAGCTTGTAATCTCTTGATCACTATTAACACGATTGATTTTTACTACTTGAGGACGGTTTTTTAAGTAGTCGGTGATCCATTTAATCGCGTTGCCTTTTATGCCGATATTATTCAATTTTTTTAATAGCATCTCATGGGATATGCTATCGAATGCCTTTCTAAGGTCAATAAATATACCCGCACATTTTTTACTTTTATCTAATGATTCAGAAATGTATGAAGTTACGTTAGCAATAGCATCTTGTGTGCTGAGAGATTTTATAAAGCCAAACTGGTTTTTGTGTAATATTTTATTATTATCTAGAAAATTTACCAATTGTTTTTTTACTATTTTTTCAAAGATCTTTCCTATATTAGAAATTAGACATATTGGGCGATAATTCGTTGCTTGATGTGGATCTCCAGATTTGTAAATAGGTGAGATTATTGTGGTTTTGTAGTTCATTGGAAAAATTCCAGTAGTTAAACTTAAGTTTATTAAATGAGTGATAGGTTTTATTAAGTGAGGTTTCATAGTTTTTAACATGTGTGTTGTAATAGAATCAAAACCGGGAGACGAACCTCCTTTCATATTTTCTATTATTTTCGAAATTTCACATTCTGTTGTTGTTTCAAACATTGAAAGTATATTACGTTTCTGTATATTTTTATTTTTATGGTTTTCTTGGTTTGAAGGCTTTTGAATATTTTTCGCAAGATTTTTCCCAACATTTGCAAAGAACGAATTAAATATGTTTGCACATTGTTTAGGCTGTATATTGGCATCTATAATTTTTTTATCATGTTCAATGTACTTAATGTTTTGTGTTTTTTTTTGTATTTTCAATGGCGAAATTAACAGTTTTCCACATTTGTTTATGGTTATTTTCTGAAGATAATATTTTATTTTTAAAATACTCTTCTTTACTTTTTTTAATATAAGATATTAATTTATTTTTATATTTTTTATAGAAAATATATGCTTTTTCATCTTGGGGATTTTTTAAAGTTATTTTGTAAAGTTTTTCTTTATTTCTGATAGATATAATAAGTCCTTTGGTAATCCAAGGCTTTAAACATCTTAATTTTGATTTTATGTGTGTTGTTATCTCAGTTGTCGAATTTTTAATGTGTTGTGACATAATATTTTCGAAGTTAGTTGAACAAATTTCAGTATTATCACTGTTTAAAACATTATTCCAATCCTCCTTTTTTAATTTTTCAGAGAGAATAGTCATATCTATTGTTGATTTTTTGGTTATTAAATTATGTTTTTTATGTTTAATAATATTATTATTATACAGAAGTAAGCATGAGTGATGATCAGTTATGTTAGTTTTCCAAACAATTGATTTTATTTTGTGAAGATCTTTAATGTTTACATTTGTCCAAATGTGGTCTAAACAAGATGGAGTATGTTCTTTTATTTCCCTAGTATTTTTATTTATGCAAGATATAAAATTTTGTTCAGTCATGCAATTGATGTATTCATTTTTGTTATTATTTTCTATTTTTTCATTAATATTAACGTTAAAATCTCCTACGACGAAGCAAAGTTTATTTTTTAATTTTAATAATATGTATTTGAGGTCATTTATAAACGTAATAATACTCGAGCCATGCGTTCTATAGATAGCTATTAGATAGTATATTGATTTGCCGAGTTTGAAATGTACTTCGATGCAGTTTACTAAGTGTATTGGATGTTCTATTATGTTAACAATACTAAATTTATTGCTTGCAAATATTATTATTCCCGAATTTTTATTGATGTCTACTTTGGTAGAAATATAGTTGTACTCAGGTAGGTGATAAGACGGTGATTCAGCGTTCGTAAATGTTTCGGATAACACTATAAAGTCCGGTTTTTTAATTAAATTATTTATTTTTAGAATTAATTCATCTAAATTTTTTTGAGCGCTACGGATGTTTATGTGCATTATAATTATATCATTGATGTTTTTAGAAATAATTTTGTTACACGAATCGGTACATATACATTCGTATTCTTGAATTTTAATATTTAACTCTAATTCGTTACTTAAGAAATCATCCATTTAATGCATTTTCGGTTGTATTTTACAAAATTATTTATAAGATTTTTATTCAATGTCGTAGTTAATTCTTTCTTTGGCTAATTTAAGCATGTAAGATCGGAACTTACATGTTTCGCTGTTTGTTCGGTGGTCTACTTCATTCATTTTACTGTTCAAGGAGTTTATTTCTTTCTTCTTGTTAGCTGAGTTGCAGTTAGCGCATTTGGGTGGCAGTTCCAGGGATTTACACTCGGAGATGGGATGATCTTCTGAACAGTGCTTGCATGTTGGTTTATTCATTCTATTGTAGCATTTTTGTGCTGTGTGTCCAAATCTTTGACAGTGGAAACATTGGGTAAGAGGACTGCAGTCTTCTACATAGATTCTCATGAATCCTAGATGAATTTTTTTTTTATTAATAAGATGTAGTCTCATTTCAGGATTTGTTTGTAGTATTAAGTTTTTGCTGTTAGTTTTTTTGTTTGTAATGATGGCCTTAACTTGTAATATTTCTTTGTCTTGGTATTTTTCACATATCATTTTGATGTCGTTGTTTTGTTCAATGATGTCTTCTAAGAATTCTTTTTCGGTATAGTCTTTGTCAAGACCTTTGAATATTACGCATGGATCCGTTTTCAGAAGTACCTCCGCTATTATGGTTTTGTCGACTTCATTTATCTTATCTTTTAATTTTTTTGCGTCTTCTTTTTCTGGGCATGTTATTATAAGGTTTTTTTTTGTTTTTTTAATTTCGCATACTCGAATTCCCAACTGCGATATTTTAATCTTTTGTATTTTCTCTTTTATTTTTTCAGTGTCTTCTTCTTTTAAGCTTTTAATTATTATGGGAAATCGTTTTTCTTGCGTTTGTGATATTAAGTTTTTTACTGCAGAAGAGTATGATAATGGGTATTTTTGTGCTTGGTTTTTTTCTTGAATATCACACTTTTCTTGTAATTTAGCTAATTCTATTGCCATGTGTGATATCATTTCCATGATGTTATTTATTTCTTTCATCATTTTTGATTTGGTTTCTTTGGTAAGTTTATTTTCTTCTATGATTGTATGTAAGTCACTTATGTTTTGTTTCGCCTTTGTTATGAAGGCATGCGGATCAACCGCTTCCTCCATTTTTCCAGGTTAAAAAATATATATTTTCCGTAAATTTATGTATTTTTATAATTTGTCTTGGATTGAAGGTGTTATTTTATTTATTCACCGCTTACGGCGCTCACTCGCGTCCAACACCGTTGGAGGTTTGGGCGACACTGTTCTTCTCCATTGTTTGAGTCATTTAAATAAAACCGGCTTGTTAGACCTTGAGCTACTTTATTTTCCCCGCATGCAATGGTCCTTACTCTCTGTTCCACTTCCTTGCACCACCCGCATGCAATGGTCCTTCCTCTCTGCTACACTTCCTTGCACCACCCGCATGCAATGGTCCTTCCTCTCTGGTCCACTTCCTTGCACCACCCGCATGCAATGGTCCACTCTGGTCCACTTCCTTGCACCACCCGCATGCAATGGTCCTTCCTCTCTGGTCCACTTCCTTGCACCACCCGCATGCAATGGTCCTTCCTCTCTGTTCCACTTCCTTGCACCACCCGCATGCAATGGTCCTTCCTCTCTGTTCCACTTCCTTGCACCACCCGCATGCAATGGTCCTTCCTCTCTGCTCCTCTCTGCTCCACTTCCTTGCATCAAGTGTAGATCGGTAGCACCTGTAGATCATTTTTAAATCGCATCTGCCGCAAGTGTACAGTACCAACCGAGAAGCGGTAGTTAGTCTTTAATAAGGTACAACACTTTACTCTTACTAAATGTTTAAACTATTAACTTGTGTAATATTCTAGCGATTAATGATGTGTGTTAAATTATTTATCCGCAAACAACAATCAACTGTACAAACGGAATATTTAACGAAGTTAAATTTATTGTTGTTTCCTCAAGAGTACCTTGCCGTTAATTTAAGTCGCCTAATTTTCGCGTATACCCAAATTTGTGTAGTTAATTAAATAACAATTTAATTGGCACTTAGTAGAGCTGCGATAAGCTTTTATTTGGCACGTCGGTCGTATTATTTGTCGGGCCCGCAAATCCGCTGTTAATTTATAATTCCCTCCTCTCCCTCCCCCTCACATAGGAGAATAAACACGGCGCGTGATTCCGTCCACCCCATCCCCATCTCCCCGTCAGCAGGGCCTACTAATTCGTGATCAAATCTACAAACCCTACAAACTGAAGAGCATTGTAAAAATGATTTTCATATTATTTATTCTACGACGTCATGATAGCTATTATGTTTTATAAAATGTATTTACCTCTGCGTTGAAGCAAAGTAACCGACTTATTAAAGCTAAATCGCTAAATAATCCCATTTCTCATTATCTTCCCAATTTAGACGAAGTTTTGTCTAATTAAATGAAATATGAATAATACGCCGACCGTAATCCCGACATCACATGAGAAGGATGATTAGGATGGCCCGGGCGGAGTGGGGTGTCTCCGCCCAGATAATTTATTTTATAATTAAATGGCTATTATCCGCCCAACGCCAACGCCAACGTGTCCACGGTTCCCACTCCTGCAACCCCCATTGGAATGATGGACGGCAGTTGTGAAATAGCAATTTGTAGCCCGGATAGTGGACAGCCTTGTTTTTGCTCCGGTCCCGTTTTATTTAGACCCAACATGCTCTCCATTCCGCTTTACTCCTGATTCCTGACCTCCATTCCGTCCAAACTAACAACACACAACTTCTCCTCTCCTCTCCTCTCCTTTGTCCTTGGCAATAAGCGCATGTGTATTCATAATATAATAGTACCCGGCATATATCGACAAATTTACCATCTTTTATTTATTTCTTCCATTTAGTGCTTTTCCTTTTAATCGCCTTACTTCTTTCCTTATTTCGTCTCCTTACTACTGTACCGTGTGTTCCTTGAAATCCTCCTTAGAATCGTGATTATTTATTTAAAACTTATTAATTATTGGTTGCACAATAATTAGAGTTGACCCGAACAACAATTGGATAATTTGGATAGCGCCGTTTTGTGAAAAATCACCTCAAGGAAGCTGTACAAATGTGACGCCTAATTCACTCTATCAAAAAATTTTTTTAATAGTATATTTATATAATTATAAATTTTTACATTTACATTTAGTATATTCCCCATTGTAAAAGTACCACAATTATTATATTACCTACTAATATTATAGACTTCACATAATGAGACAAAAGCTGTTAGAGCTTCCTTGACATTTACGGGGATTTCATTGAACCTTTTAAAACATTTAATAGTAAATATTGTTTTGTGTTGCCTATAAATTTGTCTTGGGAAGCCTAAAATTATTGCAGCTTCTCGTAGGATAGCCACGAACTGTACTATTAATTCCTTTTGACATATAATCCGGTAACATTTTATTTTTAACTTATATACGAATACTTGGGTATTATAGACTAAACGTTATCACACACAAAAAATTTAGTTGGCTTTAAGTTGTGTTTTATTGCTCAGAAAAAAATGACACTTCTGCAGTAATTCAGGTGGGATGCTACATGGTGGGTGATGTTGTAGACCAATTTCCTCGTTTTAAGGTCTAATTTTTCCTTTATCCTACTTAAGAAGTTTTTTTTACAATTTTTTTTCAGTAAACATATTAAATTTTTCATTATTCCAAAGTATTTTTAATTTCTTCTTCTTCTTTAATATTTTCACTGCTTATGTTTAGGGTATTAAGTAAATTTAGTTTGTTGCTAACACCGTAAATTTACTTTTAGTTACATTTAACTTCAGTTTCTTTATATTTAACCATTAAGATATTTAGTACGAGTAGGTATGTACTCGAATACTAAGAGATACAGAAAACATTACACATTGTATGATTTTGATGAAGCAACCGCAAATGTCGCGAAACGACGCTTGCAGTTGATTCGTTCCTTACCCGTAATTCGTAGTACGGTTCGCAAATGTATACGTACCCTTATGGTGCGTGTACATTTGCGAACAGAAACGCGAACCGATCCACGATTTACGGGAAAGGAACGAAGCAACTGCAAGCGGTTTCCCTTAAGTTGACGTTCAGTTCGGCAGTTTGGCTCGCGTGTACCATTACGCCTACTTACTGTTTTTAGCAAGTAATGTGTACAAAGAACGATTTTAAATATTCTAAAAGATTTAAAGCATGTTATTTTTATTCATTGGCTCTAAAAGAAATAAAAAAGAAACTTTTTTTTAAAATTGGATTTATTTTGAATTTCACTGGAATTTTCATTTCTGAAATCAATTACCATGTTTGAATGGTGCTGTACGCAAGCGACGCATCTGTGTGACTGTCGTGATAGAATCGTAGGTAGGTACTTATAAACTAAATGGGAAAAGCGCGCCGAAAAACGCTATCAAATGTTTAGAGTAGTGGAAGAACCCTCGACATCCCATTTGCCTGTTAATTATCACGGTGGACTGTGTCGGCGACAAATGCGTTTATCATTGCATTTGATTCACATTCAATGGCTCCTTGTCACATGGATGGAGAGAACGCAAGCGTTTTTCATTTTCGTCAACAGATTTCGCCAACTGAGTCCGGCCTTTTAACATTGGTAATTTTATTTTTTGATATCGAAATAATTAGGTAAACCATTCCTTCTGTTGTCGTTTCTTTGATGATTTGTTTTGTCAGAAACAGAAGATGGAGGAGTGTGTGCCTAGACAGAAATGTGTGGCGGTCATTTATCATCTCTCCCTACGCCTTCAGAGAAACGGCTTGATGGTTAGTTAGGTTTTGCCATTGTCATGATTTTTTATGACAACTTTACTGTCCGTAAGTTAAGTATTCCGGTTTCGTTATTTTGATGATTGACGTTTTCTTATTATCTAATCATTTCTCTTCAATTAGTTTACTGATAATAACCATTTTTCCGTTACTGTCACATCCAATAAAAAGCAGTTTAATTCTAATAAACTTCAGGAATCCTCGTTATGCCGGCCCGTTCAGCTACAACTACCAACCACCAACAGTGTACACTGTACAACTACCCGACGAAGAGCACTTCCGAAGTGACTGACTGCCGTGCGGTGCAAGTTTTGAGTGAGCGTTGCTAGATGGGATTTCAAGCTCGTCATTTTGAAGGCGATGGACCAAACTATTTATTTGATAAACAAATCGTCGTTTCAATGGGAATAGGATTAACCATTCTCTGTCACTTTCGTTCAAACAATTTTTTAACAGTATTATTACACCAGAGATGAAAAAATGGAATATTTTCAGTTGCTATGACGGCTTCCATGGTCGAGGGGAGGGGGTAAGACTCTTGACTAGCAAGCTGTAGGTCGCGGGTTCGAATCCCGGCACGCGTAAGTAAATTTTATTTTGATTATTTTGTGTCATTTCACAAATTACTCTTCATAAAAAATAATGTGCAGTAAATTTGCGGCACAATCCAGAGGGGAAGATACTCTCAGTATCGCCCTGGTGCAAGACCACTATTCAGAATTGAAACGTTGCTTGAAATGGCTTTGGCCGTGTTTGGCGAAATGATCTGAAAAGCCAGGTACTTGCCCACCTTCCACTACCCCATCTCCTTCCCCTCCCCACTACCTTCAGCCTCACAACATACCCCGACCGGAGATGCCATAGTCTCACTGGCTCCAGAGAGTTGGGAGCATTTGGGACTCTTGAAAAACAAACTAAACAAACTCTTGATATAAAAGAAAAAGTATCAAAAAAAGATATACTCGTACGTCAAATTTTTCTTAACTTTGTTCTTACTCCTAGTTCTAATAAGAGTACTTATGTTATTTTTTAAAGAGCTCCTCTTGTGAAATACCACCCAAGGGCGCTGGATCAAGACAGAAAAAATAACTTATTTACTACACTACTTAGCTACCTACATCAAAGCTAATGAAACAAAAGAAGATTTTGCAAGATGTAAAACAGTTCAGATTTGAGTATAAAGGGTATTTTTAGGTAAGGATGGGGAGAAAGTTCTGGGAACAAGAAATGAAGTGTGCCGGTGATTTAAATAAATCTCTTTTCTCCGTCATTAGGCAGTTACGCCCTCTGTTCCACGTCTTCCCTAGACCGGAACTCGCTCTAGCCATCACACCGCGATACACTGTTCCACGTCTTCCCTAGACCGGAACTCGCTCTAGCCATCACACCGCGATACACTGTTCCACGTCTTCCCTAGACCGGAACTCGCTCTAGCCATCACACCGCGATACACTGTTCCACGTCTTCCCTAGACCGGATTTCGCTCTAGCCATCACACCGCGATACACTGTTCCACGTCTTCCCTAGACCGGAACTCGCTCTAGCCATCACACCGCGATACACTGTTCCACGTCTTCCCTAGACCGGAACTCGCTCTAGCCATCACACCGCGATACACTGTTCCACGTCTTCCCTAGACTGGAGATCGCTCTAGCTATCACACCGCGATACACTGTCCCACGTCTTCCCCAGACCGGAACTCGCTCTAGCCATCACACCGCGATACACTGTTCCACGTCTTCCCTAGACCGGAACTCGCTCTAGCCATCACACCGCGATACACTGTTCCACGTCTTCCCTAGACCGGAACTCGCTCTAGCCATCACACCGCGATACACTGTTCCACGTCTTCCCTAGACCGGGACTAGCTCTACTACCCCTATTTTTCCTTTTATCGCCAAAGCAAATATCGCTTAGCGCAAAGTTCACGCACCCAAATTTATTGCTGGCCGGTATCGATTACGCACCGTCCAAAAGGCGAACCCGCCACCTTTTGATATATTTCAAGATGGCGTCCGTTTCCCGCCCTGCGTGACAGCCAGTGTTCCCCGGAGACATTTTCACACCGCCTAATAAATTTACCGATATTATTACCACTTTTTCATTTCGAGAGTGATGTTTAATGGAAGGGCGGTTTCTTACACACCAGTCCAACAAAGGATATATCATTTTGATGTTTACCGAAAGACTGACCTGTGTTTAACGTTATTCTTTTGACGTAAGCCCAGTCCCTGTAATCCCCGGTTGGCATTGGTTGTTTGGCGATGTCTCCTGGTTCCACAGGTCTCCCCAGGTATTCTTCCCACCTTAGCGGAACATTTACACCATGGATGTGTCAGTATTTCTTCATCCACCTGTAGCTTTTGGTATTTCAAATAGCTTCATGGCTCTACTGAAGTGGCAGTGTCCTGCTAAAAGTCCTAATAGCTCCTTAAATGACTAGTTACTAGTTACCTGGAGCACAGTTACGTAGAAGTTTTTTTCTGTGATGTTTCTTCCACGACCAATCTTGCAATTTCATCTTTTTTATTTATTCATTGTACACCAGTGTTTGTTTCTCACGACCACGGCCAGTGTTGCATACCTCGATAATGTGACAGGTAATTTCCTGGGTTTGTATAATAATATTGAATGTCGAATCGTCCACAGAGCACAGAACTAACTACTTGTCGGCTGGAGATTGCAGAGTAGTATACCAGTTTACCGTGTAGCGAGGCTTTTAACAGTATTAAGCGTTGGACACGCAATGCCGGTTTGCGTGATGCCCTGTGAAGAGAGGGATTTTAAAAATAATGTCACAGCGGGACATGATTTGATGACGCATGGCATGAATGCCCAACAGTTGGAATTTTATGAAACCTGTTGATTTATGTCATTTTCAAATGTACGTGAGCTCAATGAATTATCAATTTCGACCTTTACCCCTTTCAACAAATTAGTCATAAAGTATCTGCAAAAGTTGTTAAAGAACCCATTTGTAGAAATGTTGCAAAATCACGGAATTTAGATTTCATGTAAATGAAACACTGTATTTAATATATGTCACTTTATTAATAACATTTGCCAAAATGTTTCGTTACAACAGTATCTTTTTAGGGTAGAGAAAATCGCCTGAAGTTCTGTCCGTAACTCGGTTTATCAGGCAGATCTGTGGCGAAACCGGTATTCGTCTTGATATAATAAAGTGGTATACATAAGCGTTACAATGTTTATTAATATTGAAAACATTTTGGATGTTACAGATTCCTTTATTATTATCGAACCAGTGTATACTATAACCATTAACTAATTACAACCATCGATGCCTGTAACCTATGAGTCGGTGTTTTTTTTTTTAAAGAAGCGAAAATCGCAATATTGCATTCTAACCATTTAGGACCAGTCTGCCCCTCGCCTGCCGTGTCGCAAGTTAGTCACTAGTCACATGTTGCCGCGGGGTACATTTCCGAGCTATCGCGTGCCGTTTGACCGGAAGAGGGGGGCAATTGGCCACGAGGGGTTTGCCGCTAACCCGACTCCTCGCCCCTAGGAACACGGCTGCCAACGACTCGCAAATGACTACTCTGAATATACGAGTATATTTTATGTTTTAGCGCTCGCGTTTTTTCATATTTCTCATTCATTTCTCCAACCTAGATGCATATGATTAAAAATTCATCTATACAATGCGTAGGATACTAGAAAAACAGTAGAAATGAATACCAGAAGAAATTGGTATTGAAATTCAGATGTAGCTACATCTGAATGAAGTAATGACAAATTACACAGAAACTTACACCAGTGTTCTTGTGATTTCTGAACATTGTTTTGGTAAAATACATGATTCATGTAATATCATTAGTTTCATTCTATTTTCAGTGTACTCCAGTCGTGATGAATGTGAACATATATACAGAAGTAGTTACATATTAATCTTTCTAATTGTTCAATCCATAGTAACAATTTTTCGATATCGTGCACGTTATATTTTATTTTAATTAAATGTGTAAAAGTGTTATTATGTCTTATCAGGTCAATACTAGTTCCTAGCTAAGCCGATTGCCTGTTCTAAGGAACCAAATGTTCATGAAAATGCCAATGATTTTACTAAAACTATCTACTATGTTTTTACTTAGTGTTCATTAATAGGCAATTTTGTACAATTTTAGGTGACATTATTTAAAGAACGTACCTACTTATTAGAAATATTTTAGAAATGCCCTCCTTAAAGCCAAGTGTTTAATTATACTCCAAGAAGCTTAAAATGATCTCATTAAAAGCATTCCAGGAAATATAACTTTTATCAAGTATCAAAATAATTAGTTGGTTAAATAAAGCTCTCTAAAAACCAAAACCATAAATTCGTGGATGAAGCAGTACATAATACGAAACGTGGAATTTATTCTCGTCCAGTTATTACTATTGTAACCATCGTAAATTGGAATAATTTTTGAAGACTGTAAGTTAATTGAGTGTAGAATCGGTCAAGGCTTTTCCTGTAATTTGGGAAATTCAGTAACGACCAAGTCGCTCACCGACAATGCGGCTTTAGTACACGCCAAATTTATTCGATAGCATCCCAGTGACAATTTTATATTTAAAAGCCGGGATCTTCTTCATTAAGCCGGTAGGATCGTCGTATCTCCGGGAGTAAATAATTGCGGTAAGAAGCCAAACGGCCACCATCCGAGACTGACATCTTGAGATTTTTCCCTCTGTAATTTTATTTTATTGTGCCAATTCTGAGGATTCTCCGTCAAACCTGTTACATTAGTTATGCCAATTATTTCGAATTTACCGCGTGCTCGGGCATCCTACGGAGACTTTTTAATGTTTTTGCGTTATTGTCTGACAAAAATGTCTCATTCCCACAATTTCTCAGAACTTCATTCAAACCATGTAAAACTAGGTGTTGCTTAAACGTTATCATTGCTATACATCAGAAAACTCAAAAATAGCTATAAATCAGCAGCTGCGACATTACTGTCATGAGCTAATGAAGGTTTAAAATATTAATTTAATGAAAGTCATGTAAATCGGGCAGGGCCGGGAAGTAACTACTAGTGTATTATGAATAAAGTATCGACTTGACCCTTGAATTGGCATTAATATACTATAGCGTTATTTGTGGAATGGTTGGTTATTTGACTCATCCAATAAATCACACCGCTTTTGTGGATGCTGAGAGGTCATTACTGTGCAGATTATAAGTACAAATAGCCTATTGACACCCCCCATTGGCAATTCTTGTCGTTAATACGTCTCATTACGTATGCGACTATTTTTCATGATTTTGTACCATTTGCCCCGCGCGACATTTTATGTCCCGATTTCCCCCAATTCCTCGGGATATTTATGCGAGATTTATCCACCCAATTGAATTCAAAATGTTTTCCCTCCAGATACAAATATGGACATCACATGTGTCATTGGCGGCCATAATAATCTGTCATCGATTATTTATTTTGGAGTACAATAAATATAGTAGACTTTTTTCTATCATATCGGTTTCAATTCCCGGGTTCGGCAAAAAGATACCTAGTTACTGTCGCTAACGTCCTGGTGAGTTATAAACGTTACCACGTATCACCGTTTAAAATTTTCGTTCAGAAACACATTCCTTGTTTTGACTTTAAACCGACGTGAATGAGTTCGGGTATCTCATACCCGGACATTTTAAAACCAAATATTTTAGATTTGTATTGTGGCGCTCGGAACTCTGGCATCTCAGAAGCTGGATTGAAGGGTGCGGGAGAGGTTTTCAACATCCTCGATGGGGATATATAATGTATTACTTTATTATACTTAAGTATACTTATATATATATTTTTTTTTTAACAATTTTTTTTATATTAGATAATGTGTCCTTACTGGGGTACCCCGTTGTTGTGTTTGAAATAGTATAAGTACATATGTTAAAATACTACATAGAAAATTAAAAAAACAATATTTAGAGAAAAATAAAACATAATACAAGCTTTAGTCTTTGTTGGGTTGCAAAATTATATCTATATTCTTCCTTCCCTTATCCATATTTCTTAATGTTTGTTTTGAAGTCAGTTATTTTTTTATTGTTTTTTATTTCAAAAGGGAGGACATTAAATAATTTTGTAGAATAATACTGCATATTTCTTCGTCCAAAAGTTGTTTTAGTTGTAGGTTGGTGTAACATATGTTGTAATGTGGATCTTGTAAGTCTGTCTGAGTTTGTCTGTGTAAAGTTGTCCTGGTTTTTGAATGCGTAAATTAGTATATTTATATAGTATATTATATACAGCACATAGATAACCCCTTATATATAAACAGGCTAGACCACAATCATAATACTCGTTTTAACTTTAATGAAGAACTTATTGTACCTGAGCATACAAATAAATATGGACAAAGAACGTTAAACTATATGATTCCCAGTTGTTTTAATATGTTACCTGCTGAAATTAAAAACTGTGCCCAAAACAAACAATTGGTGAACTTACTGAAGACTTAGCTTACTGAAATAATTAATTTGTATTAGCTTACAATGATATATTATTCTAAAGACTTTTATAGTATATTAAAGTATAAGTGGATAAACAGGTCTTCAAAACACGCGCGATTTTTCGAAATAAAGCAAGTGTTTTAAAGACCAGTTATCCACGAATACTTTACGCTATTTTTTTTTATTGGTACACTTTGAAAACATAAATATTGATATTATTATTAAAAATTTGGAAACTATTAATAATAAATATAAGAACTATTAATGAATTCGTGATGTGACATCACAATATCTTGTTGTCATGGAAATGAAAAACACAAACATTAATTTGCAATCTGTCACATAAGATTAATAGTTGACATCACAGTTTTTACTAGTTATTGTGTGTTGTAAAATGAGTTCTAACATTCATATTTTAAATAACAAAGCAGAATCGCGGTTAATACCTGAAAAATCCAAAGACGTTTATAAAAAAGAATATGAAAGGTTCATAACATGGATGGAGGAGCAAAACGTAGTAGATGTAGATGAACGAGTTGTGCTTGCTTTCCTTCAGAAAATGTCGGGGGTAAACTTCGGTTTATGGGCGAAATTCTTAAAAAATAAAACTAGTTATTTTTATACTAACTTTGGGCCGGGGAATCCGAATCTGGAAGAATTAGGTTGCGGCAAGCAATATTAACTGAATTACACGACTTTAAAATTTCGACGCACAAACAATTTAACTGGCCATTTTGAACGCTTTCTGACAATAAAACTAGTTATCTTTATACATCTTTATACTAACTTTGGGCCGGGGAATCCGAATCCGAAAGAATTAGGTTGGGGCAAGCAATATAAACTGAAATACACGACTTAAAAATTTTCGATGCAGAACAAAATACAATACCCCATTTTCGACAAGTTGTTGACAATGAAATCCATAGAAAAATAACCAAAGATATATCACCAATATAAAATTAAGTGTTGCTAGTAAGCAATAATATCAATAACGTAAAATAACATGTTTATAATTTCAGTAATATTTCTTATTCAAACAGTTAGATTTAGGTTTATTATCACGAAAGGTGAGTTTTTATGTCGGGGGAGACGAAAAAATATGCATTTTATATTTTAATTTTGCTAACATTAATTCATTTACGTAAAGTATTCAGATACATTTTATTCACTTTTGTATCACAAACCATGTTACACAAACCTAGCGTAGCCGCTAAACTACTTGAAAACTGGGATGTTTTCTTGCCTTGACGCGAGTAGGCGCTACGAAGGGGGCACTTTCTTTTCTATCACAAACCAAAATAAATAAATATTTTTGAGAGTTGGTAACACTGTATGTAATATCTTTGGTTATTTTTCTATGGATTTTATTGTCAACGTGTCGAAAATGGGGTATTGTATTTTGTTCTGCATCGAAAATTTTTAAGTCGTGTATTTCAGTTTATATTGCTTGGCCCAACCTAATTCTTTCGGATTCGGTTTCCCCGGCCCAAAGTTAGTATAAAGATGTATAAAGATAACTAGTTTTATTGTCAGAAAGCGTTCAAAATGGCCAGTTAAATTGTTTGTGTGTCGAAATTTTAAAGTCGTGTAATTCAGTTAATATTGCTTGCCGCAACCTAATTCTTCCAGATTCGGATTCCCCGGCCCAAAGTTAGTATAAAAATAACTAGTTTTATTTTTTAGGAATTTCGCCCATAAACCGAATTTTTTCCAATGTCGGAACAGTACAAAGCATTTCAATAAAATTTTTGAAACATTTGTAATGTTTTATTTGACGTTTAAAATATTCCTGTCAGATTTATAATTAAAAGTTGACATTTAGGACGGGTTGTTTCGGAGAATTTGAACAATTCATCAAATTTCAACGTTCATTTTCCAGTTCTGTGAAAGATTTTTTCAAGTTCTGTTTTAATTTCAGTTTTGTCAAGCAACTAGCTTATAATGATATAATAACAGAACTTGAATAGGACTTTTACAGAACCCGGAAATGAACATTGAAATTTGATGAATTGTTCAAATTCTCAGAAACAACCCTTCCTTAGACTTCACATTTTTTTGATTTGTTGATGTTGCCATGGTAACTTTAAAAAACGCGCGTTCCATAAAGTGCGATTTAAACAAGCTAGAGCGTACTTTAAATGAGTAAAAAAGGGCACCAATAGAAAAAAATTGTTATTTATATTTTTCTTTTGCTGTATTTCTGTTGAATTTGTAATTTTTTGTTTTATGCATATAATTGTAAAAATGTAACTTTAAACTCACTATAGTTAGATTTGTAATGTAAAGAACCCGTTAGACAAACTGCTAAAAATCAGTTTATCAAGACTTTTTTTTCTGATATTTGTAAAGTGTGTAATATATAATAATAAAAAATAATTTAGCAAACACAATCTTTTTTTTAGATAGGTACAGCCTCCTCCTGTAAAATGCTTCTTACGCCGGGAAAGGGTCGACTAGAGTAGGTAGACTCCATATTGACCCAACGGAATACAAATTCACCACGAAAGCAATCAAAAGCAGCTATATTTTTCAACCTACATAATTTACAGCACCAAATACTTCATTATTATTTGAAAATAAAATTACAAAATATAATCACATTAATCATTGCATTTGACTTTTGTTCCGATCGTGTCATTATTTCGTGATTACTTCGTCAGTGTTCAAAACAACAAAGGTGTTGATATTTCAATTGTTTTGTACTTCAAAACGTTAGTAATTATAACGATGCTACTAATTATTAATTTTAATTGACAATTTATTCGAAATAATATTTATTTCATAAAATTTGTGTAAATAAACGCCAGTATTTCTGTCCGAGCAACCCCTAAAGCTATTCGTCTTATGTTTTATGATTTATTTTGCACCCCCCTGTATTTGTGTATTTCGCCACCCTCCCATCTGATGTACATTTTCGGTGCACTGGTTTTGAACAAAATGAAAATATATTGAAAGTAAATGAACGGAGCGGACCAAATGTGATGTGTACCAGGGGTCCTAGATTTGTTCGATGCCCACACATTAACTAATAGAAACGGTCTCCTTTTTTATATAAATAACTAGCGGAGATCCTGAAATATCGCGGGATATTATAATAATTGTAGGATTTGTGAAGATGAAAGTATTTATGAAATACGCTGACGAGTACCCGGCGTTGATCGAGGTTCTGAATGATTTCGAGTAAAGTTTTAAACCTTCCGGGAGAAATTATCGAAATGATATTGAAAACCCAATCGAAACCCGTTGCGTAGTTTAGAAGAACTAAGCGCACAAACAGACAGACGAGGATAGCGACTTTGTTTTATACTTTTTAGAGATTTTCTTCAGACTCTTATAATTGTTTGTTGAAAAATTAGAGAGACCATCAGAAATCTACCTTTGGAAAATCTAGTTAGTTACGTAATATAGCTTAGAGAGACCATCAGAAATCTACCTTTGGAAAATCTAGTTAGTTACGTAATATAGCTTAGAGAGACCATCAGAAATCTACCTTTGGAAAATCTAGTTAGTTACGTAATATAGCTTAGAGAGACCATCAGAAATCTACCTTTGGAAAATCTAGTTAGTTACGTAATATAGCTTAGAGAGACCATCGGAAATCTACCTTTGGAAAATCTAGTTAGTTACGTAATATAGCTTTCTGTAGAATGGAAAAAGCGCAGACCCTTGAAAATCACGAAATATGACTTTACTTATAAAGTTAACCCTAAGAAATTTAAACAAAAATAATAGATACACATTTCAAATATGGAATTAAATAATTTAATTCTACTAAAAAAATACTAAGCATATTACATGTATGTAGGTACTTACCTACTTGTCTGATTTCTTTATACAATCAGTTCCAATTTGAAAAATGACAGATAAATTGAACGAAACTGACAAACGAAATTATTGGTGGATAAATTCTGCTACATGAACGTAGTTAATATACTCCCGCTATTCTCTACAACTCAACACGCGATCTAAAACACATGGTTAAAATACAAAAATAAACGTTGATTCTAATAATTATCTAACATATTTACTTCCTCTTCATAGCCCTCCCAAATCGGAGATTTACTGTAACCGATGTATATTCTCACCGTTCTGCGGGGTATTTGATAATTGTGTTTTTGTTACTTTGTGTAGCAAACTTTCATTTTTCATTTTAAAACCCTAATACTGTTTTCATTGGTAGGTTTATTAAGTACAACACGTGACAATATTGTTTCGCATTCCGAAAGCATTGTCAAACAGAATTATTATTCACCGATCAACAATAAAAAATACGCAATTGCCTTTTCAGTTTTGTCTAAATATTAACGGTGTGTTTTCATTATCCTGTTCCAATATTGCCCCCAAACCATACCACCGGAACATAATAGTGTTGCTATTATGTTACGTATATACGCGAGCCGAACTACAGAACTGAACCTCAACTTGTGGGAAAGGAATGAAGCAACCGCATATGGCGCGAAACGCCGCTTACAGATGCTTTGTTCCTTTCCCGTCTTTTGTGGTTCAGTTCGCGTTTCGGTTCGCAAATGGATGCAATTTGAATGGTGCGTGTTCGACTTCGTCACGCGATTTGTTTTGTTGTACAACTGTATACCAATATGTTAATACGAGCGCCTTCGAAAATCTTTATGCTTTAATACAACGTAAAAATAAATAATAATCACAATAAAAACATCTAGAGTAAACACTTCCGTTTCTTCAGTAATGAATTGCATTCAAAGGGCGGTTGCTCTCTTTTTATGCTCTGGCTTCATTTTATCAATCGTCTTTGACATATATTTTTAAATTGAATTAAAACAATTTGCATGTCGAATCACTGGATTGGCAGGCATATATTGTTTCCTTTATAAACTTCTCGTTGTCCGATAAATTAAACAAATTATCGTTACACGGGGGATTGGTATCAACTTATGAAATATAAAGTTTATTTTATTACTGCGGCATTTTTATTTCGTTGTTTTCATTAATTAGTCATTTATTTATTATCATTATTAAGTCACATTACTACAAATCGGACTGATACAATACACAATTGAGTGATTTTTTTAATAAGCATTATTAAAATCTTCTTCAATGAATAAGAATCGACATACTTTTATATCTAAAATTTAAAAAAAGATTTTACATATAAATACATGTAGATCTTGAAACAATTGGTTTTCACTTAATTTTCATGAATTTTCAAACAAAACCCACTTGAAGCGTAGATTAATTGATTAGGCAAATAGGTTGCTTATGGTACGCTTCGCTTCTTCCATTGCAACATCTCAATTCCGCCAGTCTCCCCTCCTTTGCCTTGCCTCCCTTCCCTTCTTTCCCCATCGTTGTCTGCAATCAACTTCCCGCTTTGGGGTGTGCTCGGCAGAACGGAACCGAAATGTCATTCCAATTTTCAATCACTAATATTAATGGATCAATTTGGACTGAGCGTTGACGTCCAAACTGATTGGCCCTGGCCCGTCGTAAGATAATAGAATGATTCTAAAAACCTTCACTTCTATCATTATTCTAATACTCGACGAATTTAAAACAGCTTTCCAATTAGTTTTGATGATGCTTGTATCAAAACTGAATCGTTTAAACACGATTGTGCGATATTGCGTTTACGTTAATGCTCCTTTGGTTAATGGCGTGCCTTTGAGATATTACGGAAATGGTTCCGCTTAAGCCGGTTGATATTATTTATGAATCAATAAACTAATGTAATAAAGATCGTATGACACGCCTATATTCACTTCCGAGAAACGTTTATCCCGAAACTTACGACATTCATAACCTTTTATTTTCAATAAATTATTCCTGTTGGCGCATATAAAACAGCCGTTCCACAGTTTACCGATATTTAACTTAAGTTATAAGACTGTGAATGGAGAAAACAGGAATAGAGTATTTCCCTTGAAGAATTCAATTTGGATGAGGTAAAACTACTAGGAACATTTCACTTTATTTGACGGATGCGGGTTTGATAGCCAGCCACGATAATCCACATGAATTTCGTATGTGTCTATGCGAGTGATATTTTCTTTCTCTATTACGCTCTCGATAGCTCCAACGTGGTTTATTTGTTCAATTTAAGGTCTCAACAAACAACGGTGATAAGGCGTGCTTCCTGACTCCTGACAAAATATTTAATATTCCGGGAAATCAGAAAGTATGTTACGTACATTTCCAGCACGTAGTATATAAATTGTGTGAATTGCCAGAACCTTTCGAGACTCGGGGACCTGGCGTCTCCGTCTTCGTCTCCCGGTCCATCACCCCGCAATTTCCCGGCGAGATATCTCCCTTCGCTATTCGGCTGACCTTCTTCCAGGATTTCAGGAATTACCATGGATGTCATAGTTATTCCCTGGGTCATATCGCTCATTTGCTTCGCTATATCCGCGACTTCGATTTCCATTCTCCCGCGGGGCCCGGGCTCAGAGCTGATATTTTTCGTCTACCTGATCTTTTTATTCCTTACACAATTTGGGTGATGTCTTTTTCGGTTCGCGTGGAATAGTGCCGCATGAATATATGTGGAAATATTACATATGCTCGCTTTCACGTTACCAATACGACGTATGTTCAATTTATGCATAATGTAATATCCAGGCTGCGCTGATAAAAATCTTACACGCAGGCGCGGTAGCAAATGTATTCAATTTGAATGCGAACGTTATTTGAATATTTATTAACTGCTGCTTCGTTGGTTGATCTTACCGGATAAATATTGGTTAAACATATAATGTCATTTAATCTCGAATCCCTCTTGACAAGGTTTTGTGTCAACACGCCCCGCTCATCTCGCAACATCTCGGAAATCTCGTATATTTAATTATTGAGTAATGGCAGTGTGGGAGCCTTTTTGAGATTAGACGGAATATGCGTGACGAAATGCTTAGAGTAAACTGGCTGAGCTTATCTTACAAAGCTTCATCATTCCGTTAATCGTGTGTATATGTGAATTAACAAAATTCATCTACTCGCTTAATATTCTTTCACAGTATTTTTGACAATGTTTTCACTGACAAAACACGGTCATTTCATCACAGTTGCAATAAAGTGGTTTATGACGAGTGCTTTGTTCTCGAAACGACCTAATGCCGCAATCTGTATTCAAGTCCAATCACAGGAGTGACATTCTGATTCTGGCATCGGGACCCGGTTCCCGCTCAGTGGGTCCTGGTGGGTTCCGTCACTCGCGCCCGTCGCTCGTGACGGGATTATGATGCACGCATCAATGTTCCCGCATCGGAGGGTGGGTGTGTTACATTGGACTTTTATCTGTCGCGTGCACTCCCTTTTATATGCCGGGGAGTAAAATAATAAACGGCGATATAGACACGGCTTGCTATCGAGTAGCGTCCGCTGCAGCACGCTTAATGATTCACTGTTTCAATCGCAGTCGTTTCATTATGTATGATCGTTATCACATCGATAAAAAGCGCGGATGATAGTTGAATATTAAGTAATTGCTATGCACTTTAGAAATAAAAGTAAGCAATTTGTTCCCTCAATCCTATCCGTTAGGCCACTCCAACCAAATGAGAGCTGGACATTAACATCAAACAAGATTAAAAGGAGGCAATTTGTTCCCTCAATCCTATCCGTTAGGCCACTCCAACCAAATGAGAGCTGGACATTAACATCAAACGAGATTAAAAGTAGGCAATTTGTTCCCTCAATCCTATCCGTTAGGCCACTCCAACCAAATGAGAGCTGGACATTAACATCAAACAAGATTAAAAGTAGGCAATTTGTTCCCTCAATCCTATCCGTTAGGCCACTCCAACCAAATGAGAGCTGGACATTAACATCAAACTAGATTAAAAGTAGGCAATTTGTTCCCTCAATTCTATCCGTTAGGCCACTCCAACCAAATGAGAGCTGGGCATTAACATCAAACAAGATGAAAAGTAGGCAATTTGTTCCCTCAATTCTATCCATTAGGCCACTCCAACCAAATGAGAGCTGGGCATTAACATCAAACAAGATGAAAAGTAGGCAATTTGTTCCCTCAATCCTATCCGTTAGGCCACTCCAACCAAATGAGAGCTGGGCATTAACATCAAACAAGATGAAAAGTAGGCAATTTGTTCCCTCAATCCTATCCGTTAGGCCACTCCAACCAAATGAGAGCTGGACATTAACATCAAACGAGATTAAAAGTAGGCAATTTGTTCCCTCAATTCTATCCGTTAGGCCACTCCAACCAAATGAGAGCTGGGCATTAACATCAAACAAGATGAAAAGTAGGCAATTTGTTCCCTCAATCCTATCCGTTAGGCCACTCCAACCAAATGAGAGCTGGGCATTAACATCAAACAAGATTAGTAAAAAAGACGTTCTGCCAGATTTCTACTCGGAAGGAATGAAAGAAATTTAGTTAGTTTCAACACTTCAGGAAAGTTATTATTACGAAGTGAAGGGTTAAACATGCGCTTCAGGGGTTGAATTAAATAATTCGAGTATGACAGGTGGGATACAATCTGTTAATTTCGTGAATACGTGTAGAAATCATATGGTATCAGGAATACCAACAAAATAAAATGTCATCAACAGAAATTATTCCGGCTGTAATCCCATACAACGAAAGCGAATTTTTATTTTACTTAATTAAAAAATTCCCAAAAGCAGTCAATTTTCCTTTATAGTAATAAAGGTAAATCAGAAGGTTTTATTTTAAAATATTTCGTAGTATCCGTGGCCAGCGACTTAGAACAATACCGTTCATTTTTTAACCACACGGTTTATAAAAATATGTGTACGGATTTGTGGTATTTTATGTATTTGTGTTTTAATTTTTAAATTAAGGCCTTTGAAGAATTCAATTTCTAGTGATTTTAGAGGCAACTCTGGGATTTTTTGAGAATTGATCGTTATTTCTAAAAAAAGTAATCTAGCCAAATGTACTATGATAATATTATGATATATAAAATTAAAACATCGTAAGGAAGGCTTTGTTGAGTCAAATTTTTAATTTATGTTTGACGAATTTGTGTTAAATTTAATAAATTATTTAAGCCCGTCAAAATGATTTATTAAATATTTTATACATATTTCAATAAATTTACAAAGAAATAAGACTATTATTTTTTATAATAATTATCACTAACTCACAATAATTGCCAAAGTTGCCATCATAAAATCATGACATCGCCTATATTTTATAATTTGAAAGACAAGTAAATAAAATATCCGATATACCTTTTCATAAAATATTCACATTTGTCACATCGAATCCGTAAAACATCAACATTCTAATTATGGTTACCATTCTACTTTGTCCAGAATGTCGAGGCTTGTCAATTCACCGTCAAGTCAAAGCATTGAATTTTTTGGTGTAAGCCGAATGAATTTCGACAGTCGATACGTAAATAAATAAATTAAAAAAATAATTTTCTCTTTGGTTAAGTATTGAGGCAAAACAACCGAAAAATTATGTTTTAATCGAATGGTAATTTAATTAGTTGATTGAGAATGTTATGTAACATATTTTTGTTAATTTGTACCGTTTCTTTATAATTTCAATAAAAAAGTATTTTGGCCTCAAATCCAAATATAAGTTTTGTATGAAAAAGGCCACGCAGCGGTTCCTCTTAAGATGTTTAAATAACAATCAGTTCTCATTGAATCCTCCGAACATTCATCGATTCTCGGTACGAGTCGCTGAGGGATATTTGCATCTCCGTCACGTCGCGGACTGTTTTCATCAATCAGTCCGAGAGGATTGTTTGCCTTTGTGATGAAACCCTCCGGACCCTGCAGAGCTCAACAAAGGGTGCGCCTTCTTCCCTCTGTGTGCTCCCAACTCCCCGGTTCCCCCACTAATTGGGAATGACTTGAAATGTCGCAACACTTGCTAATCACTGCCTGAACTGTATCAACCGATTGGTCTGAAAGTGTCTCTTTTGTGGCCTTTATGCAACTTTTTCTTGTAAAGATACCTATTGATTTTGTACTTTGGAAAAGAAGAGAAAGACAATTTGGAGACAAGTGATCATTTAAAGATTTTATGTGACGATTTGAATTGTTTGCGTAATTCTCATTAAGCTTAATATAGTTTGCTTTTACGGCGATGGCTGTATATTCGTTCTTACTCGTTAAACCAGCTGTGGAGTCAACTTATTTTTTAGAATCCGTCCTTTATGAGAAAATGTTATCTCGCCGTTGAACTTTGAAATAAATCAATCCCGATCTACACACAAACAGAAAGTGTATGAACTAAATAACAGTCGGGAAGGTTGGTTAGCTATAAGTCTCATTGACATTAGGTAGATGCAGGGAAAGTTGCGATTATTGCCATGTAATTTACCTCCAGTCGTGTAGCGGCGGGTACAAAAGACGGCTCAGAACTCACCACATTAAATGCCGAAATAATATCAAATCCCAACCTATTTGCACCATCGATCTCAATATAGACCGGCAATAATTGATATCAGTTTCAGAAACCTAAATACACCTTGGCCGCTTTGTTCGCTTGGGAAGTATCAGAGCTGTTTCAATTTCAAAAGCTTTTATCAATGCCTTTCCAGACAGAATAATATCTTCTTACTTGACTTAGATATACATAAATATTAACCATTTTAAATTATGCATATTTCGTCAATGTTTATATTTAAATCAATGTTTTTTTTACAGATGGTATCCAAGAATTACAATCGCTGGCTTCTTCCACGCTTTCAGGTAATTATTTGATGATTTTGTTCATGTCAAACATGCTTTAATATTTGGAATGTCCTGATTGAGTGTACATCGTAGAATTACCACCAAGTAGAATTCAGATTGATGTCATGATAAACGGGAGGTTATTTATTACACTCTGCCTTATGGAAGATTCTGCACCAAACTGACCGAGCTCCCAGTTATTTATCTCCCACTTTGGTAATATTATCACGTAATGTAATTTATTTACTCATGTATATAGCTCCGAAAATGCCTACTACATTTCTCAGAAGAAAAATGAAAACTTCCGCTGGAACGTGAATATATTTATCTTGTGAGTTAGAATCTGATTACTCCATGCTAAATCACCACTTATTTTGATATATTATTTACAAAATACGAGGAAAAGCATGTTGAAAGAACTAACTATGCATAGATCCATAGACTAGAGAAGAAAACAAGAAAAGCGACGTGGGCATATTTCGTGATCTTAAATCAAATAGTCCATATATTTATAATAGGACCTTAAATTTCCAATGCAAAACTGTGTTTCGTCATCTCCATTATGAAATTCATAATGGGTGGACGATATAAAAGTGTAAGAAAGACAGAGCGCGTGCTAAATCGGCTAGAACCAAATGGTTTTATGTCAGTGGCGACATTGGTCTTCATTTCTAGTGTGTGGTATCTATTCAGTGCGTAAAGCAGTTCACTTTATCTATTCAGTCTATTGTGTTCGTATGCTCTAATTTGGCCAAACAGGCAATCTCGCAGTTAGATAAATTAAACTACTCATTCAAAGAGGTACTTAAGGCCGACGTATTTAACTAAAATACCATCATACCACCGTCCTTCATTCCTGATTAAAGTCAAACAAACAAAGCAAAGGAAATAAAGGGATGTCGTCGCAGGGAAACAATCAAAACTAAAATGTTACATCAAAGTAAAAAAACATCTTAAATTAGTTTAAAAAATAACATTTTAACCAATGTCTAATATCTAAATAGTTTAAAATAAAGTCGATATCCGCGTCTGTCTGTTTGTGCGCTCAGTTCCTACATAATTTCTTCTGTAAGGTTTATAGATATATATAATAAATGCATATTATATTTATAAGAAGTAGAGAAAAGTCGATGTTTATCATACAATTCAAAACCTCAAAAGTATACTCCAAATCATTCATAACCCCGAGAAACGCCGGTTACACGTCAGCTAGTATTTTATAAATTCTTACAACTTCACAAAGCCTACAATTATTATAATATCCCGTGATTTTTCACGTATTATCTAGTCAGGGCTGTGTAACGAAAATAAATAATTTGAAACTCTTTTAAGTTAACAAAATATAATAATAAAAATAAATGACCGACCGTGTATCACTAATACTTCTGTGAACAGTAGACATTGCTTAATATTGATTATTCCGATTAATTTGAAGCTGAGATCCGGCTCCAAAAATTTTAGCTCTTCAGTTTACGAAAAAGTATTTAAAAAAAATCGAAATGCTCAGATCGAAAAAGGTTACTTTGCATTTTCTGTGTGATGTAGATTCACCAGTTTCACGACGTACCGACTACGAGTTTCCGGACATTGGAAGGGACCCCACCACTTTCCCGACGGCGTTATAGGAAAAACATTGGTTTCCTTCTTCACCGCACACGTCAAAAGTTACTTTGGGTTATCTGTATGATGTAAATTTTTGGGGATCTGGTAGTGAGACAATGAAAGATAGTGGTTGTTGTATCACAGCGTTTATTTTGAGTCAGTAGACTTGCGCAGTTGTGAGATGACTCGATCGATGACGACGATACCAAGTGTAGGCAGCAATTACGGCGGTGGAGTAATGAAAGCGGTAGTCAGTGGGTCGACACCGCGTTGGTGGAGATCGGAGACTCGTGGATGTGTTCAGCACTGGTAGCTTATCTTCTGGGCACTCCAGTGTGAACAAGGTAGCCGAAGGTGTGATGGACCTGGTCGGCAGATGTGCGGGAGATGCAGGCCGGCAACGATGCCGCGGGGCTGAGGCACAGACCGGCGAAGGTGTCGCAGGGTCTAGGCGCGTAAGTAGCGCAGGCCAGGGATGATATCCGGGGCCAGGGCGCTGATGTGATCCCGAGGAGTCCACGATAATTCGTAGTCCGTGCAGTGCCGGGTGTAGGTAAGTAGGTCCGTGTATCGGCACGGTGTAGTATAGCGGGGCGCGGCACGGGGGCCCGGCCAGTCGGTGGCCGGCCGCCTCAGTAGGCAGCAAGCAGTCGCAGGGTTCGCAGATTGGTCACTCATAAAACTGCTAACTTAAGACTGACTGACTACATCTTGATGCGCCTCATTGTATAGCCGCCCGGTGGATCAATATAATTCAGACTTAATAAATAATAATATTCAGACTTGTAGGTAGGAGCGCCGAATGCTAGCATTGTATCTTGAGAGTTCCAGCTACGATGCGTTTTGCGGTTTTGCGTTGGCGATCGTTCCCGAATATTCTAGTAGCATCGCTACAGATTCACCAGTTTTACGACGTACCGACTACTAGTTTCCGAACATTGGAGGGGACCCCACCACTTTCCCAACGGCGTTATAAGGAAACATATGGTTTCCTCCCTCACCACACACGTCAAGACTCTAATTTAAGCGGTTTAGCTGTATTGGGTTATCGTTCAAAAACGTGTAGCTTCATCAAAAATATTTAAAAAATGAGTTTCCGGACAGATGTACGTCTTATTTTTAGTTAATAAATTGTAAAATAACACAAATCAGTAAATTAAAATTTCGTTGTGCACCTCCGGTGGATCGTAAGCACTCGACCATGGAGATCGTCAAGTTAGGTTTTACGTATTTGTTGTTGTGACACTTGAAAATCTTTACCGTTCCAGATAATCAAACAAACTCCTTCAAACTTGTAGAGAGAGTATCTCACATATCTCCAAGAGCCCATCTCCTGCAATCGTGAATCTTAAATTTGTGTTCCGTGTGTACCAAGCCTAATGCTCGGCTTATCTAAATGATGTCTTGGAATATAATACGAAAATTATTATTGTATTCTTCTATCAGATTAAGTCTAGCCGAGAGTAACTCAAGTCTTAGTAATGTTGACATGGCACTAAGTTCAAGCAGAAACTCTGAGAATAACCAACCATTAGCTCACGTAATACGTTCTGTGCAATACTTATAGATCGATGAAAATATAAACGAAGAATACGTGAAATGCCTCAGCTCAATAACCAGCCGTAAGCAATGATAGAAAAAAACATTTTGTTGTGAAATTTATTAAAAATTGTGATGTAACAATACTAAATAATAAACACTGTAACCGAGTTTACATCACTTTATTAAATAACTATCGCAAACCGTGAAAAACCATTGGATACTATTAAATCTTGTAGGAACTTATAGCTTGTCTGAATTCTTGACACGATCAGTTCTGTTTTTGAAAATGGCACTTAAATTCAAAACAAAACTGAGTTCATTGCACCAGACTTACAATCACTCACGGAGTGAAAGATTATTGAGTGAGGCTTAAATATTCCTTTGTTTGGGTAGATATAATAGATGTCATCTTTTTTTGTTTCATATTAAATAATTTTTGTTTGTGTTATGTCACCCGCCATTCTGGGGATGTCCGTGTTTTCTGGCGGGTGAAGTTTACGAATTGAATTTACTCATATGATTGATGATAGTAATTATTTTATGTATTACATAATTCACTTATATTTTAGACGATAGTTAAATAAGGTAGGGAATGTGAGACTTATATGAAGTAGTTAGAGTGTATAATGTAGAATCCACCTCGTCATTTGTGTTTTGAAAGTATGGAGTTGGATTTCGGTTCTTAAGTTATCAAGGAGAATGGATTGAAGATTTTTAGGAGCTAGGTAGATGAATTGTCTTATTGCTGACGTAGTATGAAGTTTATGTACTTTGTAGTGTCGGTTGATTATAATTCTGGTGGTGCAATTATGTTCTAAGAGAGTATTTTTGTAAGAAATGTCTTAGCATACATTTTAGATGGAGTTGGCGTATGTTTAATCCCACAGACACAAACATATTTTTTACCTACAAGTCCCAACGACAAATTTCATGGAATGCTCCCGAGGTATCGAAAATGTTCTATATATATTTCTTATTTTTTAAGATGTCGTAAAAAGAAATACCATTTCAGAAACAAGTTAAAGTTATCTCTGAAATGTTTGTATTTGAAATAAATATTGATATTTCTAATTGATAAAAAAATATATGTATAAAATATGAAAATGTTAAAAAAAACACTTACCGGACATTTTGACACTCGAAAATTCCTTAATTTTGAAAGAATTCGATATTTAAAAAACACATTCCTTTGTGTAAGGAATTAATAAGAAAAGCACTTCTGCCACCTTTATGCAGGCCGTGCTGTAGAAAATGAATTGACAGTTAAAGAGACTTGTTTTTGGACTTGTTGCACTGGGTTTAGCATGGTTTATTACTAAACCCAGTGCAAGAAGACCGAAAACAGGTCGCCAAGACTGTCGGTTCATTTTCTACAGCACGATCCGTATTGATAAAGATGGCGATGAATTTGAACATTAAAAAATATTATATATTTTTAACTTTCAATTGTCGATGTGTAGTCATTAACTTTGACATTTTTTGGATTTTATCCATGTTATCTTGTATAATACATATTTGCGACAAACTGAGAAGAATAATTATGTATCTTTCCAACGACGAACAAATCACATATCTACGCATTATAGAAAAAAGTTTAAAATAATTTTATAGTGTATGGATGCCCTGGTCAGATCTGTCCTTCAGAGCCTCTAATGGAATATGATGTTTGTTGCAAGTAATGTCTTACGAGGCTTAAAGGGTTAAGATATTATACTCAATGAAGAGTCGAATGGAGTCAGTCGCTTGTTGATTTTTTATTTATTTTTATATGTGTTTATTCAGTTTTTTTATTTGTACATTGATAATACGTATTACTTTTTGTAGAGAACCAATAATAGTTTAAGCTCAGCCACCCCAACTGATAATGCCGTATGCTTTATAGGGATTGGCAGAGAGCAAAGAATATATCCAAGAGTTTAAAATACATAAGAGAGCTTGCGGATGCGGGGAGTTAAGGGAGTTAAGTTAGGCTGGCTAAGTGTAGATCCCAACGTAGATGATCAATCAAAACCCCAGATATTTTATATGGGTGACTTGTTCCAAGTTTGGGCAAGTACAGGAAGAACCAGGTCTCGGACAGGAGTCAATTATTAATTTATGATTGTTAGTAGCTTGGGTTTTAGCAGACAGACTTAAGGCTAAGAATTTAGTTTTTCCAGCATTGAGAGTAAGGAGATTATCATCTAACCAATTCTTTACAAGGCCTATATCATTTAGTAATTAATTTCATGAAATAAATATAGTTTACATCTACACTGACGAAGCCACGATTGTGCCGAATCCGTTTGCATGCACTCATCATTATAGTGATGTCTATAAAGTAGGTTTCGTTTGACAACATTTTATTCTGTTAAATAAATGCATTTTTTATTTGTTTGCTTTGTTTGTTTCGTCGCAGAGCTGAGTTTCAAAGGTATTTCAAGATGTAAATTACGGTAATTATTCACGCAGCAAATGCTTCAGATGCATTTGTGTTTTCATTTCACACGGAGTACACTGTACATATATGTACACCCTAGTTGCAGTTATGTTAACAGTCGTAGCTGTTCCTCTCCTAGTTAGAGCTGAGATTGTTACCAATGCCTTTCCATGTTCCTAACGTACTAACACAACAATCCTTTCAGTGTTACATTAGGTAGAAGCGTTTGCTTGTCTCATGCTAGCTTGCCCTCAAGTTCTAACTATTATAAATTCAATCACCAACACCGGAGAAAAAATTTAATACACTTACAATTTTATTTTATTTTAATCTTCTACTAATTTCTTTGATTGTAAACTGACTGTTATACAGATTTTTTACAAAATGTTGTGTTTAAAATACAATAAAAAATAAAATAGCAAGTTTTTGCGTTACTGTTTCGACATTATCATTATCGCATCGTGCATGCCCGTCTTAACCCAACCTAATCTACCCCAACGTGTGGGGCGAGTTTGGGGATCAGTCAAATATTACAATAAAAATAAGTGGAAATATTACAATAAAAATAACTTGTCGATTCAACCACCCAAAAATCGGTTGTTTTTATTTAATTTGTACCATTTATAGTCTAGTTCTTTCATAAGTTTCCTGCTGAAAAAAAAGCTTTAAAGCTGCCGACCTCCAAAATGATAACAATTGATTAATTTACCACTAAAGAAGGATCCGTCAATTTCCCCATAAAGACTAAACGTCCGAACTTAATAACGTTCTACAAGTCGAAAAGTGAGATACGATCATAAGTACTGGAAACTACGAAATCTTCTACGAAAAAAGTTTCAGGAGTCTGCTGAAAAATTACGTAAACCAACTCTCCTAGTTAAGTATTCTCATATTGTACCAGTCGAGGATCATTATAGATTTTTCCAAATCCTACTTCGAATTAAAATAAACGATTTCGGATCTTCCTAAAAAAGTTTATCTGCCAAATCTTAACTTTCGTTTTCATTGGGGCTTCCTTTCGTTTAAGAATTAGTTTTAAATAGACCATCTTTATACCAGCGATTATTAGGTGAGGATTACAGTGATTATCTAAAGTAATGATATTTCTCGAAACCGTTAAAGATAGCAGATAGCCCATTATGGGAGCGTTGCCAAATGTTTTAGTCGTTTAATCTGCTGCCAGTTCTGTATGAGAAGTTTAATATCAAATCAATTTATATATATATTGCGTTTTGAAGCTTTCACACACTGATCGCCTCAAATCTGCAGAGTCAGTTTTAATCGGAATTTTCGTGGAACTTCAAAAGCGTGGGGGAATAAAAAAGTTTTTTCTTTACTCCTTGACATGACAACCATTTACGTAAAAACTGATCTGAAATGCGTTACCAAACTCCCTAATGTAGTATGAACACTAAACCCCACTTGATTAATACACAACCAATTTAACTGGCGTTTAAGCCTAACTGTACTTCAGAGAAGCGAGTTAAGCGTTTTCATAAAGCCATTTGACTCCGCCATTACCGAGTTAAGTACTAATGAAACCCGCTGAATGGACGTTTTTTCTCTTATGAAATAATATAGAATTCAGACGTGGGTCGCCATCCCATTTATTACCACTAGATTCGCTACGAATCTCCCTAAACTTTTTCGATGAACGAGGATTTAATTATTAATTTGGCTACTGGAACTTTGTTCACGCACGAAGTTTTATATAAATGTCTGAACAGTCTGCCTCTGTCATCAATTCCACATGTTTGAATAGAACCTACCGCCAAATATCCAACCAAGGTTCAGAACGTTCGATAATAATAATTACGGTTTTATATAATATTTTGTTTTGAAAAGAATATATATTTCTGGCATAAATCTTAATGGATTATTATTGGAAAAATTATTCGTATAATCAATAATTGGCATAAACTCTTCCCATCAAGGAGCCGCCATTGGTGGTGTAGGTACTGGGTAGTTTGGTTGGCAGGTTGCGTGGTGTCTGAGGGCTCACCTTAATTGGCCATTCTCGCGCAACTTTAGTGTCTGGTTGACTGGTCCCGTTAGAGCGGTGTTTGTACAGCCTCCGTTTATCACTTTCCGTTCGCTTTCACTCATTTCACGCCACTTCCCAGTGCTTTTCTAGCTTGGGCCATTTCAAAAATGCTTAAATAGCGAGTCGTCAAAACCGATGTTTTCTTTATTCCCTTGTACTCCTAGTAGTCCTAGTACCTTACCATTTTCACTGCCGAGAGGCGCCAGATCGGTGATGTAAAACTTTTACGGTTCTTTTTGTTCGTAAAGTGATTTTTTGTAGCTTTCTGAGCGTTTTTAGGTAATTAATTTGTTGTTACCTCCCTGATTACATTCAAAAGCTTGTCTAATTCTCTACAGCTGAAATTTTATATGACTTACGTAACGGTCAAAGTAGAACAATACATATTTTTAAAATCTAATGTAAAATTATTTTACGGCTTAATTTTTCGTAAATTGAGAGGTGCATCAATTTATATTGGAACATAAAATCTGTTGACGACTCGCTTGGTCGGAAATTTCCCACGACCTGTGCAGTGGGAGAGATGCTGGGAATCCAGACGCCGCATCGCACAGAGCCTTCCGCTGTCTCACTTCCTATAAACAAGTGTTTCCGGCTCACTAGGCGCTCCAGACCTTCCTCTCCTTGATTATGATATTTCTATTTCCGGTATAATGGCGCTGTCGTGCTTCCTGTTTCTTCGCAGGCTGCAGACGGGTCAAATTTAACGCGCTTTTTCTCCGGCCATTTCGCTAAGCCTTCAAATCGTTTACCTATGGAATTTCCTTAGAAATGCGCCTTTTTTATGCCGTGAACATTTTTCATACACCTTTGATTTTTTACTTGGATAAGTGTAAATATCCTGAAAGCTCTTTCGCGGAAAACGTGGTGGAAAATGCTTTCCAAGTGAAGAATAATTCCAAGCTCGTGCCATCATCTGCCCGTGTAAATAAATATTACATAATAATAAAGTCGTAACATGAGAAATACATAAATATACCTTTTATTGATACAGGAATGCCCTAGCGTGATGTGCAGATTATGTTCTTTTATGTTAAAAACAATTTTTTTAATAAATTAATAAATTAGTCCAACAAAATAAATATCAAATTATTATAGGCAATAATTATTCGCCTGAAACTTTAGTTTATCATTAAAATAACGAATTATATGTTTTACCCACTAAATTAATTAAAACTGGTGACGGATTTCGGAACACCCTTTCCACTTAGTATTTGTTTGATTTAGTCTCTAATTAAGGGAAGAAAGAACGTGACTAATGTTTATTTTGCTTAATATTATAAAATCAACATTTTTCTTTTAGTCAAGGAAATAAAAAAGTATTCTTTAAACGACAAGAAAGAAAGACAAACCTCCCGGGTAAGTTTGAACCGCGGATGGGTGTGCTGCGTAGGCGGGGCGAGGCCACGGGCGAGGGTGAGGAGGGACGAGCCCAGCACGATCGGATTTCCCCTCACGATCCCGCGCAGCAATCGAAGCCTTTCCGGGGCGCGAAATAAACTCGGGAACTTTGGCGGCGGCCGCGAGACGCGTTCTGCATTACCATATGAGCCGGGCTGGGGTGACACCGGATTCATTCTTCATCTTCTTCTGGGATGGCGTGTTGAAATCCGTTTATTCACGTATTCATTTTTTTTTAATTAATTTATAAATATGTGCACGATCACCAGAAATTCGTAGTGCAAGCAGGAAAACAATGAATCTCCATCCATATTTGGAGTCAATTTTGTTGCATTACTTTTTTTTATTTGAGCTATCGTTTTCCAGTAAATGAAATTCTAAAAAGCTGTCATCGGGGTTAATATCAGCTGTTTAATGTCATTTAAATTGCGTCGAAGTGTAGACCCGGCTCCAAAACTTTTTTAACCCGAAAAATATAAAGAAAAAAGTTTTAAAAAGAAAAGTCAGATCGAAATTTTTTTTTTGGATTCTTTATGTGATGTAGATTCACCAGTTTCCAGAGACTAGTTTCCAGTTCAAGAGTTGATCGATCTGATATATTTTTTTAATATTTTCGATCTGATGAGAGACGACCATTCAAAATAGAAACGTTGCCTGAAACGACTTTAATTAAGGGGTGTGGCCGAATCTGAATAGCCAGTGATTTTCCAAACTTGCCTATAGTCAAGATAGATAGAAAAATAATACTTTATTATGACGCCTTTCAATGTCTTACCTCCAGATAAAAATCATAACATAATTCCATATTCAATGTACTTTACATAAGTTTGTTATTTTCAGTGCAACCTGGTCACAGTAGTGACAGTAGCAGTAGGTCTGGTACCCGAAACCGAGCGCAGAAGTTGACAACCCACCGCTTTCATCAGATTCAAACCAAAGCCTCCCTTAGAGTAGAGAATCCATTTCCTCACATCACCGCAGCCTCCCTAATAATCCACTTTAATTTCCTTAACCGTCCTCTGCACTACTTAAAGTCAACTCTTATTTTCACAAGTCCTTCGCAAGCAAACTCACTTAACACGTACTTAGCGTTTTAATATTCTTTTAATACAAATTCTGTTACTTAAGAAAATACGCGTACTAAAATAAATACTTATTCAAAACACATTTTTTATGCCTCCAAATAAAGAAAATATCGCAAAGTATGTTTATATATTTTGTTGTTGTTATACTAGTTGTTTTACCAGTAAAAAATCGCGGATCTAATTTGACGTCACAAGATGAAAACTGAGAAATTTCATTCCTACAAAAGTCAATTTCAAATATAGAATAAATATATGGGTGTGCTAAAAAGGAATCATAGGAATCCCTTAACTAACAATATGCAACACATATTATATTAGACTTTACAACACTGTTACTGCAACTGTTACTTTACCGCCTGGGCTGCTGGCCGCTATGTTGCTGTTAGCGTGATGGTGGGAATCTGTCATAGGAATCCCTTAACAATATGCAGCACATATTATATTAGAGTTTACAACACTGTTACTGCAACTGTTACTTTACCGCCTGGGCTGCTGGCCGCTATGTTGCTGTTAGCGTGATGGTGGGAATCTGTCATAGGAATCCCCTAACAATATGCAGCACATATTATATTAGAGTTTACAACACTGTTACTGCAACTGTTACTTTACCGCCTGGGCTGCTGGCCGCTATGTTGCTGTTAGCGTGATGGTGGGAATCTGTCATAGGAATCCCTTAACAATATGCAGCACATATTATATTAGAGTTTACAACACTGTTACTGCAACTGTTACTTTACCGCCTGGACTGCTGGCCGCTATGTTGCTGTTAGCGTGATGGTGGGAATCTGTCATAGGAATCCCCTAACAATATGCAGCACATATTATATTAGAGTTTACAACACTGTTACTGCAACTGTTATTTTACCGCCTGGGCTGCTGGCCGCTATGTTGCTGTTAGCGTGATGGTGGGAATCTGTCATAGGAATCCCTTAACAATATGCAGCACATATTATATTAGAGTTTACAACACTGTTACTGCAACTGTTACTTTACCGCCTGGACTGCTGGCCGCTATGTTGCTGTTAGCGTGATGGTGGGAATCTGTCATAGGAATCCCTTAACTAGCATCTGCCCGCATTCCAAGCCGTGAATGATGCGACTACGAATAAACGAACTCTTTGTTGATAGTTTTCCTGAAAAATTATTTCATGGCAGCTTTGTATAAAATATTTGACTGCAGTTGGAACTCTATTCATCACACTTTATTTAACTATAAAATTTGATCACACCAGTTGCAATCTCGGCTACAGTTGCTCGCAGAATCTTATTTGGTGCATTTTGCGAACTGGGTAAATTAGCAAGCAATGCAACTATCCCGAAACTTCGCTCATAAACTGCCAGCAAAATACCGGTAAATGTTGGAGCTGTTATTCTGAACGTATAGATTAAATACAAGCTTCCGTTCGTATCCTTTCTTCTTTGACATAAATAATACAGATGTTTACAGATTACCTTAGCTTTCCAACCGAACTTTGATACGAGCCTCTTTTTGTAATAAGTTCTACCTGAATTTGCATAAGAATTTGCTTGATATTGAATAAATATTGTTATAATCTATTTCGCAAATTCATCAGTACGATATTAGGTTAATGGACGTTTACAAAATTTCACTTGCTTTCTATAAATCACTCTGTTTTTAATCAATTAATTTGGGAGGCATGATTGGGTACCGCCGCCGCGGGAACCATTTATTGGATAACCAACAACTCTGCCATAGTTCAACCCTAGTTGTTGGCTACGTTTGGTGACTTGCCCCAGCAGGGGTGTGATCAGCATGCCCCTGCCCACCATCTGCGTGGCATGCCAGATCGAGACCGTTTGACCTCTCCAACTGGTCTTTCGACCCATCGCCTTGCGCTGCATGATCCCTAGATTCGTACCAGCCCACATACCTTTTTCCTTCCCATAACTTGCCCACCTTCCTTTCCTTTAAAAAAACCTCCACACAGAATCCCCAAAGATGACGTAGCCCCCGAGGGAAATTATTTTCCTCGGGGTCTCCTGTGTAAGGTTAATGTAAAAAAATCAATATCTCCTTGTAATTTTGCTGATTTTGCATTTCCGCTGCACTTTTCTTCTAACTTTTTTAAAATAACAATATTGCTTACTTTAGCCCATAGACAATGTTTTGATGACATAGACGTGATGATTATTTGATAATACAAACATAGAATCAAGAAGAATACAAGACAATGAATAAACACGGCTAAAGCCATTTAAAGCAATTTCGATTCTGGATGGTGGTCTTAAACTAAAGTGACACTGAGAATATTTACCACTGTGGTATGAAAATCATATCTTGTCAAATAAATGAATTAAATTTAATATTAACATAACATGAAACCTCATTTCATTAGCAGTCCACAATCAGTAGGTATAGAATATTAAATTATATCCTTAAATCCGTTGAATGGTGGATTGATCAATGGATGTACATTCCGAATCACTGTACTTGTTTGTACTAGCATCTGTTGTAATTGGTATTGTTTTGTAAAATCAGATGTCTGTTTTCATATCGGACCGGATTGTTCTGATTAGAGTGTGATATTAAAATTGCATTTGGCAATCAATCGCTAACGAGGCTCGCATGCAAGTGTAGTGTATTGTATTCAATACCCATGAAATAATTATGGGTTTTTCGACCTATACCAGTCGTAGAACTATTCTCCGGACTCTTCGCTCTTCTTTCGACCTATTCCAGTCGTAGACTTATTCTCTAGACTCTTCGCTCTCTTTTCGACCTATTCCAGTCGTAGACCTATTCTCAATACTCTTCGCTCTTCTTCGTTTATAATGCACCTATTATTTTGCTTATTTCTGAATTAGATAAGAAGCAGAAATTATTTGTTCGTATTATGATAATTATATTTCTGTGCCCAGCTTCTAAAGAGGGCCAATGTGAGTTTTTCAAAAGTGAGGCCTATGTAGAATTTGCTCTTTTTATCTAAAAATAGCAGATTCTACATAGGCCTAGAACTAAATAGTTTTAATTTTAAGGAAAGTAACTTTCTAGTGCGTCGGATCCCAAAATCTAGTTTTTCTGGTATTCGAAAGATAACCCAGTTTTGAGGAAAAATCGCAAATGAAAATGTAAATCGAAAACTGGCATTGGCCCTTTTAGAAGCAAGCCACAGATATGTCACAGAATACTAGTACTTTAACCTGGCATTCAAATAAAATCTCATAAAAGATATTTATAACTCATTTTAAAAGTGACCTTGTGAGTTGAAAGTGGTTTCCTTGACCTTGAAATTACAATCTGAAAAGGCTGTACAAATTTCATAACGCCAGAATTCCGGTGTTCTTTTACCGCTATTTGTTAGTGTCAGACAAATACATAAGTATTAGGTAATTAAATGGGATATTTAAACTTGCATAATGTTGCATAATGTAAACACCCTTCATAGTATCATTTAATATTTGCTTTATTTTTCAACCCCGAACATTATTTAAAAGACGAAAATTTTCTTGTCCCTCTTAATATTTGGCTAATTTATATAGCGCCGTTTTCGTGAGAAATCACCTCAAGGGCGCTGTACAAATGTATTTCTTAAATATTTAATACTAGAACTACTGACTTATCTCTAAGACTTATATCTAGTGACTTACGACTAAGGCCTATAACTACTATCTTAACGACATATACACGAGTATTTACATATTTGGCAACTTACAACTAAAATTAAAATTAACAATTTAATCTTACTAACGCCAGAAGAAGAAGGAAGTTCTATTATATTAGGGTGGATTTATTGTTAGCTGGATATATTATATGTTAAATGAATTAAATTAATGAATAAAATCAATCAATCGCCAATCTTAAACGCATTTAGATGATTCATCTGCCAACAATTAAACCGATTAATCTTCTGTGATTTAATTAATCAAAAGATCTTCGGAGATATATTCTGTGGGATGAAATAAAAGGAAAATCCTATCAGTCAACATTCATTACCGACAGTGAGCATTTTTCTCACGGTTTAATGTATTTTTAACGGTAAAATCATTTCTGTTTTATAATATATTTTTTGTGAATTTTTTAAATTTAAAATATCATTTAAATGTTAAACTTTTGAGATGCTCCAAGGAGTGAGCAGAATCCCACACATTTAAAATGCGCATATTGACCTCATGCTTAGTTTATTGGGCAGATAGGCACCCACCCCATAATCCTGGTGGCAAGTCCATCCTGCAGATAGCTAGAGGGGACTGAGCTTGCAGTTTGCAGTAGTGGTCCCGATAGAGCTCTGTGTCGGAAATCCCATCCCTTAGGTCACGAGTGTTGTAAGAAAATCATCGAATCCTAGTTCATGTAATCCTAGTGTCGAACAAACACACTTCTATACTTATTATCTTTATAACTTTGGTGTGAATTTATTATTCCATATATAATATAATCTATAAATAATACTGTCTTCAGAGTTACCAATCAATTTGTTTGTCTTTCAATTCCCTTTTGACGGCCTCAAAAGACCTTCCTTTAATAATTTATGTTATTAATTATTTTTGGTATTCCTCGGCTGAGCCATGTCAAAAGATATCCTTTATTAAAAGCAACGATGGCTTAATTGAAATATTTTCCCATTTTCATAATCATTAACCCCGCGGTTCATCCCCAGTGGAAACAGAAGAAAATGAAAAGAGATTACTAAATTAAACATTTAGAGCAAACCTTCAGGGATCGCCATTGTGATGAAATCGTGCTGAACATTTATCAGCAATAAAAGCTGCTTCATTTAAATATGTTATTATTTTTAAATTAAATTTAATTAAATACTTGCAGCCTAAATTTACTGTGAAATTATTATTTCACTTCCTTGTCGTCGTTTATTTATGGCTCGTTTAGCACAGTTTCTTGGAAATTCTAACAAATATAATTACCGGTAGGAACATTACACATTGCAATTTTGTAAAATATGACCTATTCCGTCGTTCGTTGGGGAAGGATTTTAATTTGCCTACATTGCAAATTTTTAATTTAACGCGGTCTCCATTTCCTTTACCTTACATTAATGGCATCGCCCTATTACCACGAACACGAACCGTCCCGAATGATACGCATTGTACCCGGTTTTTACACGAAATACCCTCATATTTCGTGAACTCTCATGTGCGAAGGTATTTATTCAATTGAGTCATAAAAAGAATAAAAATAAAGTTTTTCGTTTTATGGGGTAATTTGCAATACGGTTATATTTATACATACATGCTTAGACAATACTAGGCGTAAAATAATACATATATCAAGTTGTACCCCGCTAGTAATTAACACACATGAATCGTACAATCTCATAACGGCGGTGTAATGAAACAGAAGGGCGGCTAAGCTAAATTGGATTACGGAATTTATTAATGGGGTGGTGAAATTGGGGTAGGATATTAGAAAACCTGAATTGCCGTTGAAATGAGATTGAAGATGATATAACTAAGATAAATATTAGAATGGTCTCAGTAACGTTTTAGTAACTTGGGTATGTTTTTTGTTTCAGGTTTCGCAAGTGATTGGGTGGAGTTTTCTCTTAAGTCTGCTGCTGATAGCCACTTCTACCAGCGCCCTGGCCAACTGCCCTAACGGGTGCAACTGTGACGATGAAACCCTCGTTGTTCTCTGCGAAGAGAGTAAACTGGACGTACTGCCTATAACCCTCAACCCATCCATTCAGCGGCTGGTTATCAGGAACAACAAAATCAAAATGATAGACAGCTCCATACAATTCTACGGAGAATTGTACTTTTTGGATCTTTCTTACAACCACCTCGTCAGCGTTCCGTCGAAAAGCTTCGATAATCAGAAGAAACTGCAAGAACTGCATTTGAACCACAATAAAATATCTTCTGTATCCAACTTCACATTCCAAGGGTTGTCGTCGCTTACAGTTCTCAACTTGAGGGGAAATTTCTTGGAAGAACTGAGCAAGGGAGTGTTTACTCTCCTACCACAACTTGAGGAACTGAATTTAGGCCAAAATAGAATCTCACGCGTTGATGCAAAGGCCTTCAACGGTTTGTTGTCCCTGAGAGTTCTGTACCTTGACGACAATCAGCTCATCTCAGTTCCGACTCCATCTTTTTCGGTTCTCGGAAGTTTGGCAGAACTACACGTTGGTCTGAATGCTTTCACCGCTCTTCCGGATGATGCATTCTCTGGCTTGAACAGACTCACTGTATTAGATCTGGGTGGAGCAGGCCTCCACAACATCAGTGATGGCTCGTTCAAAGGATTAATGGGTTTAAGAAACCTAGACTTGTCGGATAATCGTTTGAAAAATATTCCCACTTTGCAACTGTCGGAATTGGCCAGGCTAGAAGACTTGACTCTAGGTCAAAATGATTTCACCATTATTGAAGCGAATTCTTTCAAAGGTTTGACTAATCTTAGAAGGCTGGACATTACTGGAGCGAGTCAACTGGAGAAGATTGAGCGGGCAGCATTTAATGAGAATTTGAACCTGGACACCTTGGTTTTGGCCAGTAATAAGAAACTAGATACCATAGAAGAAGGCTCTCTCGCTGGTCTGCCAAATTTACGTCATCTGATTATGAGGGAAAATGCATTTACGTCACTACCAGAATCACTTTTAGCCTGGCACGAGTTAAAGCGTTTGGAGCTTACTGACAACCCTCTTCACTGTGGATGTCAGTTGTTATGGTTGCAAGAACGTCTCTCGCAGAAGAACTTCAGCCATGTCCAGTGTGCTAGTCCAGATCACTTAAAGGAACGGCTTCTACGGAACTTGGGACCGGATGATTTGGGATGCGCCCTGCACGACACTAAACAACAGGCCATCATCGGAGCTCTGGTCGTCGGAAGCGTCGCACTCCTCACCGTCCTAGTTCTCTTGCTGTACAGATACAGGAGGCGCGTTCACGAAGCGCTTAAGGACTACAAGTGGAATAAGCGCGCGATGTCTCGCAAGGAGCACGAGTACCAGAAGACTTTCTCCGAGGAGGATTACATCGGACGCGGTGTGCACCCGCCCGTGTTCCCCAGCGCGCAGCCCGCCGTCGGCCTCGGACCCGGCGTGAGACCAATTCCGGTGACGGAACTGTAGCTAGAGCTGTACGCCTCCCCCAGCGTGTTCTTCTTGCCGGGCGGGGCCCAGGGCTCCACGCGCCGGCCGCAGAGGCTGCAGGGAGGCGGGGGCGGGGGTGGGGGCGGGGGGACGTTGCCCGTCAACGGATTTACTTACATCAATGGCGACACTTGCCGCCATCCCCACACCCTCAACAATGGTGCTCTCTCCATCAAGAATGGGGTCCTGCCGCACACATTGAACAACGGATCGCTCAGATCCCTTTCAGACAAGAAGGTCAACCAAACCAACAGTTTCAAGTACAACACGGACAACAAGCGGAACATCGATTCCCGTTATTCGCGCAAACAAGATAACAGTTTCCCGAGGAACCCAGAGATCATCAGTACTTACCAGAGACACCAGGAGAACTGCGAGCACAGTCGGAACAACGGCTATTGTAGTCACCCCAACACCAGCGAGCCAGAGTATTCAGTCATCTCAGAAAACGGGTTCAACCACACCGAGGATGGGTACATTCACTCGTGCAATCATGATAATACGTTCAGCTGTTGAGCCCTGTTGACTTTTAATCAATCCTAAGTGCTAAGTGATCTTTGATAACAAAAAAATAGCAATAAAAAATATCCATTCCACGTCGTATAAAATTTATTAAGACACTTCTCTAGTGAACATGTGTGATAGTCGAGAAATGAGTGTAAAATATTTGTGTATTAAAAGACTGCATAGTAAGAAAGACTATTAGGTTTAAAGTTTTCTAAATTGACCAGTGACTTTGGTAAAACGTACAGCCTATTTTATTATGATTGTCTGTTTTATATTTGAAATGGTAATTGACTCCTTGTATTGATATTTTATTAAACTGTGTACAGCCTAGTCGTATTGAGCAAATAAACTTATTTATAAAAAACTTAAATAACAATAAAAATTTCGAATTGACGCATGTATTTGGAAACTCCGAATGGGATGACACAATTTTTTTTCACAAATTGCCATATCTTTGTAATGTTTTAGATTTTGTGGAAATTACAGTACCTACATATATTCATTAAACAACTACCGTTAGCTGTTCATTAAATATTCAAATTTTAAAAATGTATAATAAAAATATATTTCTCCTACAATATTGTATATACTTAATCACACTTAATTTATCCAACAAAACTTCTTTTAATATTTTTGTAAATATGTATTTAAAAAACCTATTTAATTTATCTGTTTAATGTTAGTTATGATTTGGCCATTTTCATAAAAATGTATGTCCCAGCTAATAAATCTCTTCTGACGTATTGTTTAATACATGTTTTGATATATGTTTGATTCGTGATTCGTCCCGATCACGAATCCTTCACAGGCAGGATTTTTTAAATATTGAAAGAACAATCTCCACTTTTTCAAATTCACTTTTTTAATACTTATTTTATTTGTGTTTTTAGTCAGTAACAACATTTTTAATTATTAGACACAAGATGTAAATATCAAATTATTGTGTGTATCTTTTCCCGTTTTACATATCATTTATAATATTATATAATCACAAAAAAATATTTGTTTCTATCCTGGTCAATTGATTGACACTACACTTTCTTCTCGTTTTCTGGTTAAATATTAGGTTTTACGATACCCGTGCATTATGTTTGGTTAAGTGATGCTTTCTGAAAATTAAGTGAAGGTTGGTACTTACCGTAAACTTATTATTTTAATAAATAAGTGTTTTCATTGTCCTAAAATTATTGAAGTACAATCAATCAACACCAAAATGGATTATTTTCTACTAGCTATTGAAACTGTGATGCATTCCTTTTAAAATTATAATATTACATAATAAATACAGCTACCTAGTTGCCTAATTATTATTAATTATAAAAATGTCCTAAATGGTTTAAAAGATAAATCATTTTATTGGAGTCAAACAAAATGCCAATTTTATATATTATTCGATTTGTTTTTTTTATAAATTATGTAAATTATTTCAGATGACATTAATTTGTTTTTTTATTTTTTTTATTTAGCCGCACCGAATTCCTTTTTATGTATGAAAAATGTGAACTGTTTTATGCTTCGCTTAGTGATTTTAAGTTTGTAATTACATACCTACATCATAATCGAATAATGACGAAATTTTCCTATAAAAAAGCAATTCCTCTACTTAACTGTTGTAGCTCTGTATTATAGTATTTGTATTTATAACTTAATCACAGTCTAAATAATATTCTTATTATTATAAATCTATTACAAAATGAAATGTTGTTTTCTTTTATTACCAAGTCCTCTGTTTACTATCCTACTACCATTACGAAATACGAGATGACCGACAAAAACACAACGTTTTTGGAGTCAATGGAATGTATCTTGATTGGATGTGTCAATTCATTCATATTTTGGTAACATTAATGGTACAGTAAAGTACAGCAGGGTTTTGGGTACTAACCCATATGTATACATTGATACGATCATGAATCATGACTGCTTTCTTACACAAGATACACCATAATTTACGGGGATTAAAAAAAATTAATAATTATTTGAGGATTTTGTGGGGATTGTGATCCTCACACACCTAAATCCGCCATGACGAGAAGGTTTTAAGAGGAAGAAGAGTTATTTCAAAATTCGTCTGGTGACCAGGACCCAAGATCGGAGACGAAACACCCCGGACATTTGCACTTTTCATTTCATAGTAATAAAAACAAAGGGATTCGATTCGCACACTAAAAAACACAAAATTCAAACTCTCCGATTTGCCGGAAGTGCTCCCACCTTAAAGCTACAGGGGAAACCAAGCAAACGGCTAAAGAGACCGGTTCATTGTGGTTCGGAGCCAAGGTGGGTCAGTTTCAAATAAAACATGAAAACGATATTCGAAACAATAGTAGATCACTCTCGCAGCCCTCAAACGGTATATTTCCCAATTTGCTACTATGGCTGATCTACTTAAAATTTACCTAAATAACTTTCACCAGCTTCACATAACTTGCGATATGAAATTATCTACTGTCCACCATCACTAACTATACTTAATCAAAACACACATTCTCTCAACAAAACACACATTCTCTCAACAAAAATTACGAAGAACTCGACAATGTAATCATCACTAATCTTGTTCCCTACACTTTTATGTATCATATATCAAATAATAAAAAACAAAATGGCGGTGTCGTGGTCTATCTTCATAATCTTATTATCTCAGTTTCTGAAATTCTTATTGAAAACTAAACTGTTTTCAAATAATCGTCAACCAAGATACATGCACACTTGCATTATATAGATCGCCATTCACACTAGACATAGCACCATTCTTAACTTCCCTCAATACTCACCTAAATAAACTAAACTCCTTCAAAATATTGATATAGCCAATGAACTAAATATTAATATTCTAGCCAATGGCCACCCACAAAACCCTCATAACTCACTACAGTTTTTGCACAATGTTTTCGTACTCTTTCTCACCACCAACACCATGAATTTAGATTTACTTACATTCATCGTTAACTCTTTCTTCATACATACGATTGTAGATGTTCAATAATGTTAGCAATGTTCTCAATTTGGTAGGCGGGAATGGGTACCGCCGCCCTGGGAACCATTTATTGGATGACCAACACCTCTGCCACAGGTCACCCCAAGTGGTTCGCTACGTTTGGTGACTTAGCAGGGGTGCCCGGGTTCATGGGTTAAGGTTTGCCTAGGTCTTGGTGGCGGGTGCGTCGGCCCACCTTCTCCGTGGCGGGCCGGTTGGGAGATGCTGGTTGAGGGAGACCCTTTACAACCGGTTACCGCTGTCCGGGCCGCTCGATAGTACAGGGGCCCGACCCTCAGGCTCACGACTAAGGGTGGGCTGCCCCATCAGCGAGTGAGCAAACCCCGCCACTGCTGTTGTGCTGGTTCGTGACCGGAGGGGACCCAGCAGCAGCGTTTGGGGCGCATTGGATTCCCTCTCCAGCCGGACTCTCCCAGCCTATCGCCTAGCACCTCAGTGGGTGGGCTGGAACCACACGCTCATCACTCCTGGACAGCCTGAACCCCAGATTCCTACATACCCCTCATACCTTTCCTTTCCAGACCTTCCTTTCACCTCATACCCTTGCAAACAAAAAAAACCTAAAATCATGAATATACAAAATAAATTTAACATCAATACAGCGGCGAGTAGCAGGCGTCCCCGGTGCGGGCCAAAACTGTTGGTAAATTTTGCCAACATTCGCGGCCTGCACACAAATTTAAACTCTGTTCATCACCATCTTTTGTCCCAACGTCCCAACCTTTTTTTCCTATCCGAAACTCAGATAGCCGAGCCGCCAGACTCCTCCTATCTGCACTGCCCGGGCTTTACCCTCGCAAGCAAGTTCCGACTCAAAGGAGGAGTCTGCCACTATAGTCGAGCTGACGTCAACTGTGTACGACTATTGAGTCTGGAAAACTCCAGATTCGACGTAACGTGGGTGCGCGTCAATCTTGGCAGTACGGCAAGATTCTACGCATGTTTATACCGCTCACCGAACCATAGCGAATCAGACACTTCCGAACTCTTTAAACATTTGAGCGATACTATTGATGATCTCTTGCCCCGCTACCCTTCGGCCGAGTTTATTGTTCTGGGGGACTTCAATGTTCATAACGAACCATGGTTGAAGTTTTCAGGCCCAACGGACTCGGCTGGCCGACAGGCGGAATCCTTTGCCATTTGCTACGGATTAGAGCAATTGGTTCAGGAGCCTACAAGGGTTCCTGATGTCCAGACTCACCGCTCCAATCTGTTAGACCTATTCTTAACTACTGTGCCACACGGTTATAAGATTGACGTCACAGCGCCTCTGGGATCATCCGACCACTGCCTAGTGACGACATCAATCCCCGTTAACCTCAGACCAACCAATGAGAGGCTGAGGAGAAAAGTGTGGCACTATAGGTCAGCAGATTGGTTCGGTATGCGGGCCCAACGCTTTTCCGTGGTCAGCTGTTTGTTTTCGGACTTCGGACCCTTCAAGATGTGCCCAGGAGATTGGCGAAGTCATCAAATCGGCGATGGATGGCTTCATACAATCGACTACTAAAGAAACTGGTGTGGGCTCAAAGCCGTGGTTCAGTCGACAATGCTCCGAAGCAGTTCGACGAAAAAACGCGGCTTACCGAGCCTACAACACATCTCGAACGCCCGAAAGCAGATCAGCATACAACAAATCGGCAAAGGAATGCAAGAGAATCATTAATAGGTCAAAATTCAAACACGACCAGCAAAATCGATCAGCAAAAAAATGGCTGCCTGCCCGCATGGCAGCAGAGCATTCTGGTCGCTTGCGGGCTCAATAGGTCGAAATTTTCGCAAACCCAGTTTGCCACCTCTTACCAGACCTGACGGCTCACTAGCAAACACCGCCACCGAAAAGGCAAACCTATTAGGGAAAATGTTCGCGGAAAACTCGACCCTCGACGACGGAGGTGCTGTTCCGCCGTCGGTTCCTCACTGCGGCTTCTATATGAAAAAGCAGAGGATCCGGCATCGGGATGTACTCCACGTCATACGGGGGCTCGATGTTAATAAAGCTAGTGGACCTGATGGAATACCTGCCCTGGTATTGCAGAGGTGTGCTGCGGAAATAGTTCCAGCTTTGACAAAGCTCTTCAAAATGTCCCTGAAGTGTGGCACTGTGCCCTCTGGTTGGAAAAAAGCGGTCATTCACCCTATTCCCAAGAAAGGTGACCGCTCCAACCCGGCCAACTACCGCCCCATAGCGATCACATCAGTTCTGTCCAAAGTGATGGAACGTGTGATCAACGACAAACTGCTCACATACCTCGAGAAGAACAAAATTATCAACGACCGTCAATACGGATTCCGGCGGAACCGCTCGTGCGGTGATCTTCTCGCGTATGTGACGCATGTTTGGGGGCGGTGCCTGGAACGTCACGGTGAGACCCAAACGGTCGCACTAGACATATCCAAGGCCTTTGACCGGGTCTGGCACCGAGGACTTGTCAACAAATTGCCTTCTTACGGACTTCCCGCATCCCTGTGTATGTGGATTGCTGACTTTTTAAGGGATAGGTCGATTCAGGCGGTTGCTGACGGTTTCACCTCTTCCTCGCACTCCATAAATGCTGGCGTCCCACAGGGATCGGTTCTGTCTCCGACTTTGTTTTTGTTGCACATCAATGACCTTTTGACATGTGCACCGATTCATTGCTACGCGGATGACAGTACAGTTCATGATAGCTTTCTGTTTGACAAGCCCCCAAAGGGCACACAAACTTCAACGGCTCGGAGGGCTTAGAAGCAGAGAATGGACGGTTATCTCGAGAGTATTTCCTCCTGGGGTAAAAATAATCTCGTCGAATTTAATGTTTCAAAGACCCAATCCTGTCTGATTACGTCTAAAAGGGATCCAAATGATAATCTAGTCTCCTTCAACGGAAGCAATCTTCCGAACAGGCCTTCCATTGATATGCTTGGTATAAGTTAATTAATATAATTTCAGTATTGTCACATAGTTTGACCCGGATTGACGTGCATTTTGTGCACGGCTGCTCAAGTTTTAACATCATGGACGTGCTAAAATTAATCGAAAACATTAAAAGTGACCTAAAAAATATAACTACCGAAAGTGCGAAATAACCTCGAATTAACCATAAACCTCTTAGAAGAAACCCGGAAACAAGAGAGAAACAATTTCCAGGAACAAATAATAGATCTTCAAAAAAAAGTTATCACCAAACTCGAAAAAAATAATGAACCAAAATCGTACGCAATGGTACTAAGAGAACGAACAGTACAAATCGAAGAACCCAAATATGCCGTTATGATTGCTGCAGAAGGCAAAGAAACATCTGAGGACATAAAGAAAATAATTACTAAAACAATCAAAGCACCTAACCTAGGAATTGGTATAAATGGGATCAAAAAAGCATCAAACAATAAAATAATTATGACTTGCTCGAAAAAAGAAGACGCAGACAAACTAAAAACGGAAATAAATAAAAATAAAAACGGAATATCTGCTACAGAATTAAAAAAGAAGAGACTTTGCATGGTCATTAAAGGTGTGGGAGGGGAGTATAGTGAAGATAATTTTGTTGCAAAACAATGAACTAAGTGATGCCCCAAATGATTCAATTAAAGTAACTAAAATATTAAAAAACAAGAAAAGTGACCAACTCCGTAATGTAATAATATAAACAACAGGCCAAATCCGAAAGATATTACTTGATAAACAAAGGGTCAATATTGGTTTTGTCCGAGCGCGCATAGAAGATTGCAATCCCTTAATGCAATCCACTGCCTTGGTTTCGGACATACATCACTAAAATGCCTGAACAAAATGAATAAGCCTAGATGCATACACAGTGCAAAAAACCACAAATTTAGTGAATGCGAAAAAACCAAAGATATAGTCAAATGCTACAACTGCGACAAAAACAACAATTTATTCGGAACAAAAAACAATACTGAACACAGTGCAAATAGCGATAAATGTACTTACCGAAAACGAATGGTTATCATAGCTCAACAGAGAATCGATTATGAATAAGTGATGGATGATTTTCTAGGCGAGGAAATTGACAAATTAACAGATGTTTCACAGCACATTTGCGAAGATTCACAACATTGTAGAGATCTGCTAAAAAAAGTTCAAAGTGCTTTCATTGTTCTGCACCAAAACATCCGAAGTTTAAAAAAAAACCTAGATGAGTTTGTAGTAACACTAAACCTTCTTGAAACATTACCGGACCTCATTGTTTTAACAGAAGCGCACTTAAATATAAATAACTCTGACACACTGTACAGTATTCCGAATGACACATACTTTTCATCAACTACCTATATTAATAAAACCAGTGGTATAGCGGTGTTCATTCTAAATAAATATAACAATGTCACTGTCACAGAAATTAAAATGCAATTAGCAAACTGTTTACAACTGAGTGTAAAAGTGAACGACATTATGTACCATATTACTGCCATCTACCGGACGCACGGATCGAATCCCACAAATTTCACTATAGAAATCGAAAAATTATTACTGAGTCAAAAAAGTACCTTTAATATTATTGTTGGTGACATTAACATGAATATCGGACACTGGGTACAAAGCAAAACGAAAGATGATTATATAAATGTAATGACTTCGCTAAACTATAAATCATATATAAATAATGCAACACGAAATATCAGCGGACAAATCCCTTCCTGTATCGATCACATATGGTGCAACTCAAATAACACTGAAAAAAAACATGTCGATATTATGGAAAACCAGCATAACTGACCACTACACCTGTATATTCGTTAACAACATAGACAAAAAAAGTACCAAACCCAACAAAACTGACAAAAAAAAAACAAGAAAAAAAATAATTTAAATATGGAAACTTTAGAAACAAATCATAAGATGGAAACCTGGGCATCAATAATTGAATCGGAAAATCCAAATACTTGTGCGGAAAATTTCGAAACTGTTTTCCTAAATCACATAAACCTTTCTACACAAATACTTATTTCTAAAACAAAATCTAAACACAGATTAATAAAACCATGGATAACCCATGGATTAGTGATTTCAATCAGAAATAAGGAAAAATACTATCACCAGTCTAAAAAATTCCCTAACGACGAAAAAATCGCTACTTTCTTCACGAAATATCGAAACAAACTTACGCTTTTAATTAGACTGACTAAAGAAAAGTATTTTCGTGATAAATTAAAAAATGCTGGTCAAGACAGCAAAGAGTTCTGGAAAATTATCAAAACAATAACCAACAAAAGCACAAAACAAAAAATTTCAAAAGAAGTTACTCATCAAGGAATCAATACTGACACAGAAAAAAACCCAAACAATTTGTGGTGATATCTTTAACGATTATTTTGTTAATGTCGGCGCTAATCTTGCTAGTAATATTATCCTAGACAAAAAACAAACTCAACAACCAGAGCTAAACCCAACTTTTGAAGAAGGTTTCCACACATTTGCTCCAGTAACTGATAAAGAAGTTGAAAACGCTATAATAAGTCTACGAGGATCAGCGAGCCCTGGCTACGACAACATAACTGTAAAAACATTAAAAACTGTACGTGAGATAATCAGCAAACCAATTGCTCATATAATAAATGTTAGTCTGAAGAAGGGCATATTCCCGAACATCTATAAGAAGACTATTGTGACCCCTGTTTTTAAAACTGGTGACGAAAAAAACACTTCTAACTACCGTCCCATAGCACTCACATCAAATATAGCAAAAATCTATGAAAAAATTGTTAAAAAACAACTCAACAACTACATAAAAGATAAGAAGATAATGAGCCCAAACCAGTTCGGATTTAGGGACAATCTCAGCACACAGGATGCGATTGCTAAATTGACATCAACAATAATGCAAAAATTAGATAATGGAGAAAAGTGTCTTGGAATCTTCATTGATCTCCGCAAAGCATTTGATAGCATATCACACTCAAAACTCACTTAGAAACTAAAACAAATTGGATTGGACGGAATAGTACTATCATGGTTCCAAAGTTACCTAAAAGAGAGATTCCAATATGTCAAAATCAATAATACCCTTAGTGAACCCAAAACCTCATCTTTTGGCATACCGCAAGGAACTGTCATCGGTCCAATCCTTTTTATTATATATGTAAATCAAATGTTCACTCTTCCCATTGTTGGAGATATCATATCTTACTCAGACGACACTGTAGTTACCACAAAAGGAAAATCATGGGAGGAAACAATGAGGATAGCCAATATCAATATAAACATACTCAAAACATGGTTCGACCTAAATTGTCTCTCACTAAATACCGAGAAAACATATTTCATCCCATTCTCTTTGCAGGAAAAAAAAATTTGAAAACAATATTACCATTAAAATCCACTCATCACAATGTGAAAATAAAAAAGAATGCGGTAATGTAAATTGTTTACCAATAACATGCAAAAATAGTATAAAGTATCTGGGTATCATAGTAGATAGACACTTAAAATGGAACGAACAAGTCCAAAATACGGCAACCAGAGTAAGAAAACTTATTTACTTATTCATTAGATTGAGAAACATCCTTTCATATAATATGATTAAAATTATATATTTTTCTCTTGCCCAATCCATATTACAATATGGTATAATCGGTTGGGGAGGGACTTTCAAAACTAACCTTTCACCTGTAGAAAAGGTTCAGAGGTTAATTTTGAAAGTCATCCTAAGAAAACCATCGATATTTCCAACCACGGAGCTGTTTGACTCGTTTAGGGTTCTTAGCTTAAACAAAATTTTTAAAAAGAATGCACTGTTACAAATTCATAAAGACCACTTCAATTCAACAATTTCTACAAAAATAAGTAACCGATCTAGATCACGTGGTAACTTAGAAATTCCTAAATGTAATACTAGTGCTGGTCAACGCCATTATAATTATCAAGGTATAAAATTGTTTAATGCCCTTCCGGATAAAATTAAAACTGAAAAAAATTACAAAACTTTCAAATCACAAATCAAACAACTTTTAGATAAACCCAACGGTAATCACAAGTTTTAATTTCATTGGATACATTTTTCAAATAATTGTTTATATGAACTCATTTGTAATTTTTATTAATTAAATTTTCCTAAATTCACGTTATGAATTTAGGAAAATTGATTAATGATTAATAAAAAAAAAATATATAAACAAAATTTAATATTTAAAAAAAAAATACACACCCTCTAAAGTTATATTATCCGCTTCCTAATATGTGCTAATATGCGTTTATTGTTATTGCATTTTATTAAGTACCCATTTCATACAAGATTGCCAGCTCGGTCTTTGAACAATTTACTACCAGTACTTACCTACCTACTATTATTTCGTACCTAATAAGTACATATTTTAATTATTATTTTTTATTATTTTAATATAGATCATAGTTACATTAATACATACATATTTTGCAAAATATAATATTTAGGTACATAGTTGGTCATGTATACCTTATCAGAAAAGAGGAGCTCTTGTGCCTGATAAGGGAGCCACGATTCTTACTTAGATTCAATGTTATGTGTAAAATATAAATATAATATACCTATATATATATATATATTTATCCCCTCTCGTACTATGTTGATCTCGAGCGACGGTACGCCAGGTATATGTTGATCCGTTTGCATTTGTTGATCCACCCCGGATATGTTGATCCATTACCCAAGCTGGCATACATATGTAAATCCCTACAGATCAACTTGTGTCATCGAGATTTAGCTGTAAACCACGCCCATTTTTCGGTTGCATATACATTTTACACGATTTATTTTGTTGATCCATATATTTCAGACAAACTTGACGGCTTGCATGCGTTGTAACTTGTATTTCGCGCGCGTTGTGGTACTTTTTAGATTCTGTTAGAACATCCATATTCTATGAAAATGACTTTGTACTTAAAGAGGATAGACTGCCTCACGCGTATTTATATTGAAATGGAACTTTCGCAAACGTCAAATCCATACTAAAAAAATCTTTTGAACCTGATTAAACAAAAATGTTACTTTAGTGCATCATTTACTACGTTTCGTGACTTAGCAGGGGTGCCCGGGTTCATGGGGTGAGGTTTGTCTAGGTCATTTTAAAAGAGAAATTTTGAACATTGATTGAATCAAATTTTATTTTAATTTATCTTTTACCATCTCTCCCGACGTAAGTTTCTTGTAATGATTAAGTTGAAACAAAGCGTAATATCCATAATATGTGCCTATTCAAATTGCGGCGATTAGATCGGTGAGAATTTAATTTTTCAAATTTTAAATTAAAATTGCTATAAATTTATTCCAATTTGTTTTTTATTAAACATGGCTAAAGTCATTTCAAGCACCGATTCCAACCAACGATGTTTTAGTATATGTTCGTCAATCAACAGGAGCCATAGTGTCTGTACATCAGAGCCCTCGAGAATTATTACAATTATGTGTACCGCCGCCCCGGGAACCATTTATTAGATAACCAATACCCCTACCATTAGTCACCGCCAACGATTTAGCGAGATGGTTGTTTATTTTTTGTATTTTTTTACATCGTCTCCACACAGGAGGCCCTTAGGAAAATCGTAACTCTCAAGGCCAATGTCATCTTTGTGAATGCTGTGTTGGGGGTATTTTGAAAGAAAGGAAGGACAGTGACTTCTGGGAAGGAAATAGGTATGACGGGTGGGTAGTAATCTGTCAGTGTGTTCGAGTGATAAACATAAGAATCCAACTCTTCTACTGCGTTGCAAGGCGATGCGTTGAAAGAGGATTAATCGATCCGGCCCACCACGCATTTGGTAGGCAAGCGCATCTGCCGCCAAGAACCGAACAAACCTCACCCTATAAACCCGGGCACTCCTGCTAAGTCACCAAACATATCAAACTACTTGAGGTGGCTCTCGACTAGCGATCCGAAGGTCGCGGGTTCAAATAAATTTTATTAAAATTAATTTGCACTATTTTACAATTAGTGTTTGGTGACCATATCTGAATAGTTAGGTACTCTCCCACCTTCCTCCTCGTCATCTCCTTCGAGGTCTCCTTTGAGGATGCCATAGTCTCACTGGCTCCAGACGGGAGCAGTTAGGACTGTATGACAATGGTGCGGTATTCACACAAGTTTTTATTTGTAAAAAATGAAAACAGAAATATTATAATCAGATATCATATTTCCTACAAAAAGCCACAGCTGCTAGCTTCGAGAAGTTGAATAAAGTATTTTTAGCACACAAATGGCAGAAGTAAAACTAACACGTGCAGTTTATAGTAATACCAACTAAAAGATAAGATAAAACACTTCAATATATTAGAAAAAACATCTACCTACTAACTAACGTACACGCAAATCAATCGCTCCGAACAAAACAATTAAAATATAAAGTTTAAAACGCTTATAAAACAAAGTTTAAGTTTTATCCGTGTTTACCACAGATGATTATAGTGTCACATCTAATTAACAAAGAAATATTCTTCAATTAAGTGATTAAAAAAGAACAAATATTGAAGTGAGGTGACAGATCAGCGTCATTTTACAGTGAATTTGTCATATTATCTCCCAGTTTAATTTGAAATTCAATCTGTTGGTGATATATAATTAATTATCAAAGTGTTCATAATTATTGGTCCCGTGATAGTGTTTAAAAATAATAAAATTACAAAAGTGAACTGATAATATTGTAAAGAACAGTAAATTATTTAATTTACAGGTGCTCGGTTATATTATAAGCCGTTAAAACCACAGTTCGCCGCAAGCCTTGGTTGGTTCAGTGGTCTAAGGCGTCACCTGAATTTGGTGCAGACATTTGATGATCCTAGGATCGAATCTTACCAAATCCAGAATAATAAAATAAAAGCGATTTTATTTTTATTTTATAATTTAATAATTTATAAAGTTCAACCAATATACCTAATTCGATTATCATCGTAGTGTCGTTATAAGGCGGGAAATAAATATATTATTCAAGATGCACTGCAGAGTATGTCCAGAAGCCGTCCTTTCAGACGATTCAATATTTGTGTGTGCGACGTGTAAAGGCACCTATCATTTAGCCTGTGGAGGCATAAATGAGAATACATACCGTCGATTTACTCAAGAAAGGCGTGCCCAACAGAAGTGCAAGCAGTGCAAAAAGGATACTCGCTCAGCCGCCTCAAGTGCTACTATTTTAACGGAGACCACCAGTGATACCGCAACATTGGAACCATCAAAAAAAGTGACCAACAAAGCTTCAACGCCCACCTACCAACCATCAACTAATCTAGAAGAACTGCAAGAGTTAGTCATTTATAAAACGACTAATTTGGAAAAAAAACAAAATGATATTTTGGACCAAAATAATAAAATTCTAGAAAATATCCAATTCATAAGTGCGCAGTATGAGGACTTTCTTGCCAGATTTCGTAACATGGAGCAACGGAATGATGAGCTCACGAAGAAGAACGCCGTTTTGGAAGCCAGAATTACGGTCCTGGAGAATGGTCTAGAATTTCAAGAGCGTGCCCTCAAAGCAAATAATGCCGAAATAAGAGGCATCCCTGAAATCAACGGGGAGAATTTACAAGACGTAATGTTCAACATCTGCCAGACTACAAAATCCTCGATTCAAACTAAAGATATCGACTCTATCTATCGGTCAGCTAAAAAAAATAATAAACAGAATCATCCGAGAGAAATAGTTATCAAATTAAAGACGAATCTAGCTAGAGATCAGCTGCTAACGGATGTGAAAAATTACAATAAAAATCAACAAAATACCGAAGACAAACTTAACACATTGAACATTGGAATTGCCGGTCCTCGCTCGCCTATCTACGTTTCCGAACAACTGACCTTTCGATCAAAGCAGCTCTGGTTTAAGACACGCCAATATGCCAAGGAACGTATGTTTCGATTCGCGTGGGTTAAAGGAGGGAACATATATATTAGAAAAGAGGCGGGATCAAATGCTATTCTCATTTCCGATGAATCAAAATTGTCAACACTGTGATAAAATTGTACCAATTTCGCTCTCGAGGTATATTTCGTCTCGCTTGTTTACTATTATATTTAGTCGTTGTTCCCGCTTCATCAAGTCTATTGCTTTCCACTACCTGCTAGGAACTTGTATTATCACCAGCTTCATAGTAATTTTAGGTGTCAATAAAACTAAATTAGATATTGTATTAAAACTTATATTATGCGAAAGTTTATCACAGCACCACGTTAATCTAAAATATAATAACTATGTTACGCAATACTACACTTATTTAAAATATACTAAATATGTTTCGTTTACCATATGATAATTATAATGATTCCGATATAAATTATAACACAAATGTTATTTATGATCTAAATAATCTAAACAAATACAATTGGGGCTCATATAGCCTAAAAATCATTCATCAGAATATCAGAAGCATTTCAAAAATCGATGATTTTTTATTATTTCTTGATCAATTTAATTACTCATTCGATGTTATAATTTTGTCGGAATGTTGGATAAATAAAGAATACACCTCCAAAATTATACAAAATTACTCTGAATATCACACTAACATAAGTTTAAATAAATCAAGTGGAATCGTTGTTTACATCAGAGACGGAATACAAGCACAAGTAGATGAAATTTTATTATCACAAGCAAACTGTCTGAAAATTGTTTTGAACAACAACTTATGTATCTTTGCAATCTACAGATCACCCGCTTTCCAAAACATCGACACTTTTTTGAGCTCACTTCAAGCAATCATCAATAGTTCAAAAAAAATAGAACGTCAAATCATCATAGGCGATCTCAATATTAATACTCTTCCTGAATACCATCGTCAATATAACGATTATTTATGCCTGCTTACTGAAAATGGATTCATTCAGACAATTAATAGCCCTACTCGAGAACAGGGCAAGAGTAAATCTTGCCTAGACCATATCAATGTTAAAAATGTTAACCTAATCACTTCATTTGTTTTTCACACTACAATTTCAGACCACTACACCACAGCTCTCTGTCTTAAAAACAAACCTCCCACTGATGCTAAAATTAAATATGTCCCTCGAACAAATTACAATAACTTAGTCGAAGACTTGCGATCAGAAAACTGGCAAAACGTTCTAGACCAAATTGATACTGACTCAGCAATGAATGAATTTATCACAAAATTACATTCATATATATCTAAACACACTAGTAACATACACATAACAAATAATCAAGTAAAACTCACACCTTGGATCTCCCCTGGCCTTGTCAAATCTATTCACAGAAGGAATCAATTACACGAAAAGGCGAAAAGATGTCCTGAAAATATTTTAGTACAAGCTCATTATAAAAAGTATAGGAATTTATGTAAACATTTAATTAAATCGACCAAAGAAAATTATTATAAAAAAATTATTTACGAAAATAACTGTACGCCAAAACGTCTGTGGGAAACTTTTCGTAATATATCTAAAACAAAAATTAATAAATCTTCCGAAATTAAATCGTTGTACATTAATAATATAAACTGTTCAGACCCAAAAATTATGGCAAATTTTGCCAATAATTATTTCACTTCAGTGGGAGTCACTCTTGCGAAAAAAATTCTTGATAAACTTAATACTACTGAAATTGATCTCGCTAAGTTTACTACCTCTAATTTCGGTCATAAAATAGACAATGTACAAACAACGACAAACGAAGTCATGAAAATAATTGACGATCTTAAGTCATCAAATGCTTGTGGTCCTGATAAAGTCTCATCAAATCTGTTAAAACTTATTAAATCCTCAATCGCAATACCGATCGCGTTCATTTCGAATCTAAGCTTTAAATCAGGAATATTCCCCAATCATTTAAAACATTCAGTAGTTATATTGCTTCACAAAAATGGTGACAAATCGCATGTACATAATTACCGGCCAGTTTCTTTGCTAAATTCGGTCTCGAAAATTATTGAAAAAATTGTGAAAAATCGCCTTAGCACATATCTGGAAGATAATAACATTCTTTCTAATAGACAATACGGCTTCCGACCAGGTTTAAGCACAGAAAACGCTATCGCTCACCTGACAAAAATCATCTCTAATAATATCGATGGAGGAATTAAATGTACTGCACTATTCCTGGATCTAGCCAAAGCGTTCGACACTATATCACATAAAATTCTGTTGAAAAAACTACAGTGCGTTGGAATACAGGGTCAACTATTAAAGTGGATGGTTAGTTATTTAGAAAACAGAAGCCAAAGAGTGAACATTAATGATACTCTAAGCGATTCAGCAAATATTAAATTTGGTGTACCTCAGGGAAGTACTCTAGGGCCAATTTTGTTTAATATATATATTAATGAGCTATGTAACAGTTCCCTTGCCGACCACATTATTACCTTTGCAGACGATACGGTCTTGTTATTTGAAGGTAAAAACTGGAATGAAGTTCACAGTAAAGCAGAAGCTGGTATAAACAGTGTTAAACAATGGCTTGATAATAATCTACTCACACTCAACACGGAGAAAACAAAATTCATCCGCTTCAGTGCAACTCAAGCGGGACAACCAAAAGAAACACAAAACATTATTATACACCACTGCAATAACCTAACTACTTGTAATTGTAACACCCTAGAATGCGTAGATAGTATAAAATATCTAGGAATTATGATAGACAAATTTCTGAGATGGGACCTACATATAGACTCAATTTCCACAAAAGTCAGAAAACTTACTCATCTTTTCCTGGGCATTAGAAATATTCTCTGCATAAAAGATCTTAAATGTTTATATTATGCTCTGTGTAACTCATTACTTGAATATGCATCTTTGGGATGGGGCGGATGTACCAAAACAATACTGGATCCCTTAGCAAAAGCACAGAAATCACTGCTAAGGGTCATCCTAAAAAAACCATTTAGGTACCCCAGTGATGTATTATTCAAAGAGATACGAGTTCTTGATGTCAGACAACTATACATAAAAAAAATTATATTACACACTCAAAAACAACGTCACCACTACCCTTCAATTGATCATTATCACGACACTAGACATTCAAGGAGGAATCCAGTTGTTCCACCTACTACTACGACATCCTTTGCCCAAAGACAATTCTATTACCTTGGTCCAAAATTATTCAACCTCTTACCCGATTTATGGAAATCGAAAAGCATAAGCATTCTGCGTAAATTAGTTTATTATTGGCTTCTAGACTTGGGAAGAGTCGAAAGCGAACTTATGATGACCAACAGATAAACAAAAATGTTCTGTACTCACATTTATTCATTGTTATTGGCAGTTAAATAAAAAATTCCTACCATGCATCTGATTTATAAAATGCGATTGATAATTTTTGTGATTGATAATGTTTATACAATATGTTTTCATGTACCTTGTTTATATGTTTCTTGATTATGTATATTATATTATATGTACCTTGATTATGTAAATTAATACACAGCACAGTAACAGCGATCAAATTAAGAAACCCACCTAATATTTTTCTTATATTGTAACTATAAATTGAATTAATCTAATATGTTATCATGTACCCTGATACAGTGTTCCTTAATTGCATATTATTACATGTACCTTGATAAAATTTATCAGGTGTTTTCATAAAAAAAACTAATATTCGGGTGTACAAATATGTCTGAAAAAGTTTTTATTTTGATTACTTTGATAAATATATATGTATATAGACTACATTACAAGCGTAACTATTAATGTAAAGTATGGAAATATAATTCACAACAGCAGCGTGTACAAATGTTAACTAAACCAGGCAATTTGGCTGTCCTAAAACGGGAAAATTTCCTAGTTGGACAGCCAAAGCTTCCTTAATATGTATGTAATTATTTGTATCTAATAAATAAATAATAAAAAATAAATAATAATAATATTTAAATTTTGATAATTCCTTCATGCTTCATATAAGTGTTTCATAAAAAAAATACAAATCATATCACACTACATCTTAACTTAAAAGCAGATATGTTTTTATACACAAAAAAGGTTTATTTATATATTCTCTGTATGAAAACTATTTTCGTTAAAATATAATACTGTATTGAAAATGTGATCAGACCAAAACTTCGTTGTTAAGACAATGCACCTGCTAAACCCGGCAGTTTAGAGTAATATTATTACAAGTTGCCGGGATGTGACAACACCCTGATTATAATACATTTAACCCATATAATAATTATAATTTTATTTGTTTTGTCTTTGATAATCAACGGCTATGGAATTCTGCGTCTTGCCACCGCGATACTATTGATTACTAAACACGACGAAATATTTCAAAACGACTTATGAACGATTCCAGAATGTACTTTATTCATAATTGTTTTAAAAATTTATCTGTTTCTTTAGACAATTTTTTTTTTAAAGTTCTTATAAAATACGTTTTATTACTTATCCACTGGAGCCATTTCTGCCATATTTTGCCAATATTAGGCAATATCTTAGTTTTACCTCTAGGTACACAATAGAGTGGGTACTTATGGAATCTAAAAATATGGGATTATTGATTAAATCTAGGTGGATTCGTTAGCTTTAAACCGCATTTAGTAGTTTATATGGTTTCTATTTTAATGTTTTTGGGGGATGATTATACCGGTACAATTGACCCCGTATTACAACTAAACTCCAGTTTCTGTGAGTACAGCTCCCAAGTTTTATAAGCTCAAGTGCATGTCCGTCCGTAAAACTTAGTCAATGTACTTATTTGTTCGTTGTCCTCTCTTTTCTAATGTGAAGTTGCTATTTTAATTTAAATGAATATAAATACACATTGTTTGGGAATTAAATGACAAAATTGATTTAATATAATAGTATTTGTAACCACCTTGTAGTTGTTTTTTTACTTCAGCCGATTTCCGGTCATATTGTTTAATAATATTAAATATGAGATGATTTTAAAAGAATCATCTTTAGAGCTATTCGAAACATTCGCAAAAATCAAATCCATAAAAAAATCATAACTTAGCAGGGGTACACTGTTGCGTTTGCTCAGCTACTACGTGGCGGGCCGGATCGAAAGAGACTGGTTGAGGGATACCTTTTGGCCATAAAAATTTTAATTGGCGGCAAAAGGAATAATGTTATATGGTATATTTTGAACTTCTTACCACCTCTCCTGATTACGCTTCGTGACTTAGTAGGGGTGGCCGGGTTCTTGATTATAATGGGTAATTATTTAAAATGGGTAATCAATGGATGATTGAACGCGGCTGGAGATAACAAAAAACTGTCCAAAGAAGCGAAACTCCACAATGGAGTGCTGGTACCTACCCTAATATATGGAAGTGAGGCATGGAACTGGCAGAAGAAGGCTGAAAGTAGACTGAATTCTGTAGAAATGAGATCCCTGAGGCATATGTGCGGTATATGCAATAAACTGGCACTTAACATTAGTAAATGTCAAATAATAAGATTTTATAAAATAAAGAAACCGACAATTTATGAATACAATCTTGACAAAATTATATTAAACTCAGTAGAAACAATAAATGATCTAGGTATTATTTTCAACTCAAAACTTACATTTATTAGCCATATAACTAATTAATAGATCAATGAAGATTTTAGGATTTATTATTAGAATAACCAAAAAATTTTGTAACATTGATACTATTCGCATTTTATACATAACGCTAGTGAGAAGCATTTTGGAATATAACTCTACGATTTGGGCTCCACATTACAATATCCATATTCAAGCTATTGAAAAAGTCCAGCATAGATACCTTAGGTATATTAATTTTAAATTAGGTATTCCAAGAGAATCCGTGGACTATAATTTGTTATTGAACTGTACTAATCTCGTAAATTTATCAGATCGCAGAAAAATTTGTGATCTATTAATATTATATAAAATAATTCACTCGGTCCTGGATACCCCTGATTTAATAGAACTAATACGATTTCATTGCCCTGGTCGCGCTAACAATAGACTGACTCTACTATAATAACACACATACATTATCACATTATTACTCACCAATCAGTCGATTACACATTTTGGGAAATGAACATGCCAACATCGGCGACATTTATTTCTTAAAATTAGCGCAATATAAACATGCACTCAAAAATTATTTTTCCATAATGTAATTTTATATACGCAATATGGACATGTTGAAATGAAATAATAATATTTCTCATTGTTCTATTTTTTATTTTTGTTGTAAAATAATTGAATGTTATTTTTAAGTTTAAAACTACTATAATGTAATAATATTATTTTTCTTACTTTGTACTCTATTATATAATTATTTATAAAAGGCAGTATAGCCGTTTATGTATTTAAAATAAAATAAAAATTCCATGCCTCATTTCCATATATTAGGGTAGGTACCAGCACTCCATTGTGGACTGCTAGCTTCGCTTCTTGGGACAGTTTTTAGTTAGCTCCAACCGCGTCCAATCATCCATTAATTACCCATTATAACCAAGAACCCGGACTCCCCTACTAAGTCACGAAGCGTAATCAGGAGAGATGGTAAAAGATAGAGGTTCAAAATTTCCTACATAACATTATTCCTTTTGCCACCATTTTGGATTTTTATGGTCGAAAGGTATCCCTCAACCAGTTTCTTTCGATCCGGCCCGCCACGCAGTAGATGGGCAAACGCTTCCGCCGCCAGGACCTAGACAAACCTCTCCCTATGAACCCGTGTACCCCTGCTAAGTTATGATTTTTTTATGGATTTGTTTTTGCAAAATTTTCGTTTAAATCTAAATACGCATACATTTCTTATAAACAATTCAAGCAACACACGTCATTTTGATTTGAAACGGTACCATCTCACAGTCATTTCATGCGATATTCGACTCTAGAGACTAATACTTTGAGTTCAATATCACAAAAGATTACGGAATCACATAAAACCTTGTGATGAACAGTCCACCGATTGCCCCTTGATTGGTTCATTTAGTAAAACTATATATAGGGACACAGATCAACTTTGTCTAATAACTTCTTACCTGGATCAACATACTACGGGAATAGATCAATATATATGAGATCAACATAAGTTTGCCAATTTGGGTAGATCAACATAAATTATGCATCCGATTTCCATACAAATTTTGAAAATTTTATTAACAGTATATCAAATGGTTTTTCTGGCAAACTGGCAACATTGATAATTATTGTACCACTGTTGTCAATTCATTCAGATGTATTCCATAATAGCCAATTTATATGGTGTTAAAGGTGGATCAACTTAGTCTAACAACTTCTTACTGGATCAACATAATACGGGAAGAGGATGTAATATTTTCGCCTTTTCACCATTTTCTTTTATTTTTATTTGTTTAAAACAATATAAAATTTTCTTCTCTCTTGGCTATGACCGATATTTAATTTTTTCTCTAAGGCTTTGCATATGTGTTCGCAGGGATGGAAAATTCCTCCCCTACAACACATAAGCCTCCATGAAAATTGGACCCTTTTCTTTGATATCTACAGAAAGCTACTTAAAGCTCTCTTGTACTATATATCTTCATAGACATATGTACTCAACTAATTAATACGTTATTTACGAACTTGAACGCAAATATTTCCGTATTTATATTGTAATTAAATTCCATCAAACGTTGTGTAATTTTTTGATTTATGATATAGGATTTTAATTACCTTCATTTTTGTGGTAACCCCCTTGGTTCTGATCGAGGTGTTGAGTTTCACAATTTAATTGGTCTTTCCATTGCAAACCTAGACTTAAATGAATTCTCTGGATGAGCTAACTTTCCTATTGTAATTATTCTGATTCCCTGCACCCTAACAAAGTCGTAGTTAAACGCTGATAAAAGATATTATACATGTTTATTTGGACAAGTAATTAAATATAACTCAAATGGTTAATCGTTAGTAAATTTGATTTTGGTAAACTCTTGGGTCTGTTTGGCGCCACTCCTTTTTGATTCTGCTGCTATAAGGTACATGTAAGGATTGATTTAGTAGGTTAATGTAATTAGTTAATTGCATATTTGACGAACTCGGAATAGCCCATTTGCTGGCATAATTTGGCTCCAAATCCTCCTGCAAGTAAACGAGATGATCGTGAGTCAGCAAGAAATTTGCACAATCCTTTGACACGGCTCTTTGATTGATACCTAAGTTATCGCGTCCCAAAAAGCCTTCCACGTCATCATGTACTGCCTTCAAGTTTCCCCTCGGGTCTCGATACCCCCAAATTCCGACCCCTCCTTGGACTACAATTTACTTAGGGCGAACCGGTTTCGTCCTATATACAATCATATACTCACGGTTGGTGTGGACTTACGGGTCGTGAATCCTCATTCCACGTTTAAAAGAAAATGCGAGAGTGGTCTATAAGACCTAAAATGCAAGCTGTATGCAGGTCCGCATTCTCCAGTAAACAGTACATACGAATAAATATATGTATACATACAGTTTGGGAAAGGTTTATAACTCACAATACGAGGCTATCTACCTCGCATTCCGAGCTCGGATCTCGCACGAAGAGTTCTGCGAAACTCTAGGATTGGTAACCGAATATATACGTAAGAATAAGGTTATACTAATAAATACTAGTAGAATAAGGTCTTATTTGATAGTTTGTTTTGGAGAGCTATCGAACTCCAGGCTTTTGTTTGTTTGGTTTTGACGTTTTTATTTAAGAGAATCGCCATCTCTATTTGATTTGGTTAATGGTCTTGTTATAGGAGCGACCACTGCCTCCTATTGATGAACTGTATTTGTTTTAAATTTTACCTCCAGGGTTCAACATTAATTTTGTTCATCCTATCCCGTGATTTTCCAATTGTTTCAAGTAGTTGATTGCCACATTAGAGAGTACTCGACTCTCAAATGTCTCAGGCAACTGATGGGGTTCTGTATGAGCACCCAATCAATAATATTCAAATGTTTCGTACAATTATTCGATATAATCCTACTAACCCGTGATTTTTCAATTGTCGATTGTGAATGATAGGTATTTGAGAGCACGCATCTTCCAGCTGTTTCGGGTAATTAATAAAAATCTATGCGACTATCTAATCAATGATATTTAAATGTTTCATGTAATTTTTTTGATATAAATCTGGCTAACCCGTGGTTTTTCAATTGTCGTTTGTGATTGATAAGTATTTGAGAACACGCATCTTCCAGCTATTTCGGATAATTAATAAAATCCTTTGTGACTATCTAAACAATGGTATTCAAATGTTTTATGTAATATTTCGATATAAATCTGGCTAACCCGTGATTTTTCAATTGTCGTTTGCGAACGATAGGCATTTGTGAATGACCCAAATCGCTGCACATTGCACAATAACATCCTGATGATTATCCTTATAACTCTGATAAGTTATCTAGTTACGGCCAAGGTCGTTTCCAAACTATGCAGTTGACCCAGTTCCCCGTACGTCTTTATTTGTAAACAAATAATATAACCATCTCCTGACACACTAACCTAAATGTGAGATTTGTTTATTTTAAAATTCCTTAGAAGTCATTTGTGCCTCTTTACTTTTATTGTGCATTGTTAATTTAAATATTTTTAAATCCTTTATTGAAGTTAAACTATTTATTTCATTTCCCGAATTTAGTAAATTTACTAGAAATTAGGTGAAAATAATATAAATATATATATGTACACATATCTCTATTGTCAAAATATGTTAAATAAGAGTACATATATTTATAAATAAATATAAAATATATGATTCTACATAGTCTGGAATATTAATAAATACATATTTTCTTTTTTCAATAATATCGATATGTCCTCGGGTAGGTATTAAAATCGCTACCATTTCGATGCTTCGATTAATAAGTAAAATACATATATATAAATACATTACTCATATATTTATTCTTTATATACAATATATTACTTTATTTTATATAAATAAATACATAATATACATATATTAATGTGTAATGCTTTGTTTTGTTGTTTTTAATAATTTAATTGATATACCATAATCAGCTGTATCTCCTCACTCCTAGGTCCTGAAAATTATTTATAAAAGGAAAACTTACCCCCCACCAAGATTTTTCCAGTTGGGTGCCACACAACAAATCTTGTCAAAGAAATCCTACCTAATTAACTGTATTTTCCAAATATTTTCAAAATTAATCTTTTCGACTATTTATTCCTATTTAATATTTTATTCTTGCTCGATTCATATAAATTAGCTGATATTTAAAATTCGTGATATAGATGTGCCGGAAAATTATAAATTATTTAGGTCGAACTATTTTTGTTGTTTTCACTCTTTTTTATATTTTTTTTTTTTTTTTATATAAATTTATAAGAAAATTCATCCCGAATTGCGCAAACTTTTAAATATTTCGATTCTGAATAAATTAAATATCTGTTTAAAACTTTCTTCTAAATTTCACTGTTTTCACCAATATTTTAAAGTATCTACAATTATTTTTTTTTTTTCGAATTGTTACTTTTAGAACAAAGGTTTGAGCGATTATTATTATTGAATCCTTTTTTTTTGTGTTTGATTGATGCAAAATTATAATCTATTTTTAAATATCAATCCGCGAACCCGTTCACTCTAGATTAACGATAAAACTCTCCACTAAATTCTAATGTTTTCACTTTGAATGAAATAATTATTTTTAAATTTTAATAATTCACTTTTAACACTTTTTGCACTATCCACTTTTAACCCCTCCGACTTTTCGCGAACTTGAAGCTAAGATGTCTTTATTGAAATGTCAATTTCACGAAAACGTTGTGTTATTACCGCCTCACAATCAAAGCTCTATAAATGAAATTACTGAACGGAGCCGAATAGTAAAAACTGTTTTAGAAAGGTTACAAAATAGGCTTTCAAATTGTTGTATCATAAATAAATATTAACATTTGTAAATATTTAAATTTAGAATGGAAACATGAAAAAATTGTAAAAATGACTCACCTGTAATGTTTTATGTAAAAACGATACTAAAATCACGGATAATGTAAAAAAAAAAACACTTATTTCATCGTACAAATGTACAATAAACAATTCTGTCACTTCACTTTTTGACCATTTCATACAAAATATATTTTTAAAAAAATAATTAAACTTGCGAGGCGGGTCGGCACGTCAAACGGCTTTCTTGGCGTCGTTTTACGATTTGGCGGGTAAAATTTGCTTCCACTGAGTAGGTCTTTTTACGGGTTTCTATGGATAACTTTGAATAGAGATGTGAAGCTTCATTCAATACGAATATTCTACTTCTTGTTTTAGGGATGTCACTAGAAGAATAACGGAGTTATGACGATTTTTGTGGAAACACACGCGTTGACGTGTAAACACGCTTATTGTACTTGACTGCTATCGTTATTTTATCGTGTATATCTGCTTACGTTGCTGACCGGTTAACACTTTTAAGCACTTCACACTTTACTTTTAAAGCACTGAGTTTAAACTGTATTTATTTTCACTGTTTGATTTAAATTAACTGACTTATTAAATTTCACTGACTCTAGCACTTGTACTTTTCACAAAATTTTCCTAAGTCCAGGGGCTTATTTAAAATTTAACACTTAAAGATTTTTCACTGTTAATCCTACCAAAGACGTAGTACTGCCACGTAACAACTTTTCGAATCCTCGGCGTGACTGTCTCCTGACTGATGTGTTCCATCTTTTATACCCCTCTCAGGTTCCAAAAGACGTATCTGAATTTCTCTTGATGCTTAATTCTATCTCCTATCAACTCGTAAATCCGAACACCCCTTCCATCAATATCGATTGTGCTTCCATAAGATGTTCTGCTTTCCGGCTCAAGGCGGTGGTCAGTTTCCATCTCACAAATCTAAATCGATAGGGTCCGAATCTATCGGTAAGTCTGTGTTAATCGCCCAAGCTTCCTTTGTCCTGTGTTCATACAAAATGTAGTTAAATTCTCATGATTTTGTGTTCCTTTTTTTTCTCAATTTGCGATAGGTCCGTCCTCAATAATATATATATACATCTCAATTTTATGCATCTCGTGCGAAAAATGCCTAAATCCATGTTGAAATCCCTACTATGCAGTTTAGAATTTCGATTTGTTTAAATTCTACTTAATTTTATTGTCACTTATATGAGCTTTTCCATTTCCACCCGCACTTTCTCTTCTTTAAGTCGCAGATTCGAATTTTCCCTTTTACTTTGAATTTTATATTATTCGCGACGTTTTCCTGCACAGTTTTCTTCTTTATTCTTTTGTTATTTCTCATAACTCTATAACTAGTTATTTTCCAAGTCGTATTTATTTATTTCACGGATAAATTTGAATTGTATCACTTTTCTCCACTTGGATTATTCTTCATCTCCGTTCTTTACCCTTCCTTTTATCTTTTCTCCACTTTTCCCGATGTGTGTGGTCTCCAGGAAAATTTCATACTTCATCTATTATTAATTAATATATAATTTTCCACACTTCTATGGGAGATATACCTAATTAGACTCTGGGATATCTGTCATTTTTATTGTTTTATTCAATCTCCGCCCAATTTTCTATCTTTCTCATACCAGGATTCACATAAAACATATGCATTGACATCTGTTTACGTTTAAAATTTTGGTACTAGACTCGTAAATTTAGTTTAATTTCAAACCTATTAATTTTAATCTCTTTTGCCTAATCTAAATACTTCATAAGCCCAACGTTAAAGTTAATCGCTTTTCTAATCGTTTATTACCTTAACGTAAATAAAAATCATGTTCGGATTTCGATTGTTTATCCTTCAAAATATACATGAGACCGCCAACCTTTTATCTTGTTTCGATCCCTCCGTAATATTGGGTAACTCTAATATATATCTAACCTAATAATTATGTAAAATGTCTACTTTTCCTGAATCTAATCTATCGCTATATGTTTAGTTTTACTGTCTTCTTCTGATACTCGATTTTCACGTCCCTAGGACCTTCGTAGCAGTCCAAAATCTCTGTATTATCCTTCCATTCGATCGCCGCACTTTTATAAAATGTGTATTTTTTTGCGAGATTTTTCATTCAAAATTGATTTACCAATATGTCTGTTTCATCTTAGATTGATAACGATTAATTTCCATTGTTTCCAACACTCACTCCTCTCTTTAGTACGATTTTTATCGAACATGACACCCTCCTTCTATCATAAATAATTGCACTACAGTTGAAATTCCGCCAGTAACTTTCCTTCGCTTTTCCCGTCCTTTTTTTATACTATCACGTTTATAATTTTTTTCATTGCATTTTTGTGTGTGCGCTTTACAACTTGTAAAACTTCCAAGCACCCGATTTCAATGGTTCGATACCCCATAAATGTCTCAGTTATTGTAAACATTCCCAGGAGTTTGTCACCTTGAAAGTCGATGTTGACCCTAAAGTGCGTTCACCTCTAATTTCTGTGAGAATCGAAATGTCGTTAATTATCTTTTTTATTGCCCGATCCACAGTTCATTCCTTTGTCTGTATTTGATGTACGCCTCTCCGTTCACTGATTGGTTACTCAAAATTTTATAGCTCTTTGTTCAGATCTATTGGTTGACAAAATTCAATATTTATTTTTAGGCCTAGGAAAGGGGAAGTACCAGTCGTCCTAGACGATTTTACGACCTCTCTGCTTTCGTCCCGGAACCTTGATTTAATTTCAACTATTACAGGTGTCTACTGCAAGCAAGCTGGATCAATTCTTTCTCCGCCAGATGTCGTTAGCATGTCCGTTTTCATAAATAATTTGCATATTTTCTTGCAGCTATGGTTAATCTGTTTTTTTTTTTTTCACTGTGATTTAAAGCCTTTCATCACAAGGACAATATATATTATTATATTTATATTATATTATATTATTTTTTAGTTTGTAATTAAATTTCTTATTTTCTTTATTATATAGTGTTATCAAATTAATCATCTAGTTTTATAGCTATTTGTTAATTTTTAGCTACATCAACTAGTGAAATTTTACAACCTATAAACCATAATGACTCACAACACTCCCCAACTCAAACACGAGAAATAATTTCTCAATTGAGTTGGAATTTTTTGTTAAAAATTTCAGCCTCAGAAATATCTACATTTGTAAATTATTGTAATGTGTTTATATTTTACTATCACTTAACTGGTCCAACGATATTGTAATTCCTAATTCTGATAAATCCCGCCCACTCTTACCCCTCCCCCTCCTTCCACTTCTTCTTTCCAATTGTAATCTATATTTAATTTTTGACTTCGGTGTATACTTACTTCTGATGAGGTGAACTTCGTTCATGAAAGATGTAGTGGTTGTACATAATAAAATAATGTAAACAAAGTTATTTGTGTTTTAATAAAATAAAGTTTAATGAGATTACATTATTTTATATATTTCCGTTGTATATCAATGCATATGTACGGAATAAAATGTAAACATTATATTTTAATAATCTTTTATTTCATTCTTCTTTGTTATAACTTTAAACTTTATTAGATACAGTAACAGTTGTAGGTAAAGAATTACCATCAGTTGGATTAAAATTAACACATTTTAATTAAGCCGACTGCTAATCTCATCACACAATTACGCTCCCTTTATTCATAAACACGGGTACAATTAATCAGTATGTAATAATCTGTTATTTCAGTCAACTTGATTATAACTATCTTTAATTGTTGTGACAAACTATACGATATTGATTTACCTTATAGACATTGACGGTTGTAACACATATTTAAGCACTGCAAGTCTCCTATGAGCAAATTATATTAGAAACGGCAACAGTTAATATCAGTTTTAGTCATGTAGTGAATAATAGTGTTTCATTGGAAATAATCCATCACAAATACGTAAAATTTAATTTATTCAAACAACTCTCATTCTTATTATGCCTAAATTGAGCATTATCCACTAACTCCTTCCTGTTCCGTGTTTTAACAATATATACTCACCCTCTCTCTGTGAATGACCTAATATCTAACTATTAAATGTGACTGTTGTTAGGATCACTGAGCGAAGCCCAACCAAGTGCTGCCCGCAGGGCCTAGTAGCAAAAAACCCGCGGAGCGAGTTTTCAACTGCTAGTTATAATAATTTCACTAACCATCTTGAAAATGCTATAAATTCATGCAAAACAAAAGTAAACACTAATAAAGGAGACAATAGACTGAACAATAACTTCCATGTAAGTTTTTTAGATTTTCACGGCCAAAAGCATAACATACATCTTCGGATCTACCGGATCTGCCCTGATGATGGACACTGCAACGCTGTCCGAAACGTCGGCTAAAGAAGGAGTTAGCGCAACACGGCATAACACCCCAAAAACAAACAACAAAAATAACTTCCATGGTTTGAAGCCAAACTTGATACACTAATTAAAAGACGAAATAGCATATTTAAACTTTGGAAACAAAATAAAGTATTCCGTTGACAACAGAAAAAATAAAGCTCGTAATACCAATTATAGAAGATATATTAAATCTAAATCTTATACCAGAGTACTTAATGAAAACATGAACAAGCCACAAAGAACCTGGAAGATGATAAATTCCATTCTCTCAAATAGCTCGCCAAACCCAACAATAACTTGTAAATCTCTAGTCATAAATGACGAAGAAGTAAAGGAACCAAAGGAGATTGCAAACCTCATTTAACGCATTTTTCTTGCAGTTGGGGAAAACTTGGCATCGGTCATAAAAACCTCTAAAACTGATGTAAATACGATCTTCACGGAACCTCAAGAAATACAATTTTTAACATGATCAGGACAAATAGAAAGGGAATCTTACGGGTCATATATAATCTTAAGACTAAAGCGGTAGCTGGTTTTGATGGTGTAACCTCTCTCCTACTCAAAAATTGCAAACACGAACTGTTGGATGACCTTGTGTTCTTAATAAATCGCTCTCTGTCAAAAGGAATATTTCCAGACAAACTAAAAATTGCGAAAATTATAGGTACATATACATAAAGACGAATGTAAAAAATATGTCCAAAATTATCGTCCAATCTCGATACTTGCAGCTACATCTAAAATTTTTGAATGTGTCATTAAAAAAAGACTTGAAATATCTCTAACTAACAAACCATCACGCCGTTTCCCCGCAGGGGTAGTCAGAGAGGATGGACCGCCAAACAACTCGGTCTTGGAGTAAACTTCACATGCATACATCATCTCATACATACTCTTCTATTATTCTGACTCTTGACATGGCCCGACTCGAGTATCTGATTCACTTGATAGTGCCATCTCTTCCTCGGGCGTCCCCGACTTCTGCTACCATTCCCATTTGGATCATATATCCTCCTTACACTCCTATCTTCGCTCATTCGCTCTACATGCCCAAATCATCTAAGCGTCCCTTTCTTAATCTTACTCCTTACGCTTACATCAGCCTTGCACTCTTTGCGGATCTCCACATTCCTCACACGATCAACATGGTTTTACCACGCATACGCCTCAGGGATCTCATTTCAACAGCATTCAACCTACTTTCATACTTTCCTGGCCAGTTCCATGCCTCACTTCCATACATCAGGGTAGGTACCAGTACTCCATTGTGGACTGCTAACTTCGCTTCTTTGGACATTTTTTTGTTAGCGCCAACTGCGTTCAGTCCTCCATTAACGATGTTACCTGCATTTACCCTTCTTTCAATATCTAAGTCAGCCTTCCCATCTCTCGTAAACATACTTCCTAAATACACAAACTCATCCACATGCTCCAAGTTGATGAAACATGGTCCTCATTCACAACTATATGAAATATTGAAATATCTCGAACACCACAAAATTTTCACGTCAAAACAATACGGTTTCAGAAGACGGTCTGACACTAAATGTGCAGCTTTCGATTTCATATCGAATCTGCAGAAACATATTGATCGTGGTGATTTCACGGCGGCAATATTTATTGATCTAAAGAAAGCCTTTGACACAATAGATCACAACGTATTGATCGAAAAACTGAAACATTTGTACATTGTCGACATTCCCCTAAACCGATGCAAAGAAACGCTTAGTTATTAAACGCTTTCTCGATCCCATCCGCGATTGGCGCCCCGTAAACCGTTGCCGAAACGCTTTTACTCGTCCATGATTGGCTGCCTGTAAACCGATGCAAAGAAATGCTTGTGTAAACGCCTTGAAGTCAAACGCTTTCACCGCTACATTTAAGAATTATATTTCAGTAGAGGGTTTCCTTTGGAAGTTTGGGAGATACTCTAATTTTACCTTAATTTTTATGAGCATCGAGTTATAATAAGAATGTTTACTGTTGTTTCAGTTCTTCAGATTTTGACCATTAAACCGATTCATTCAGATAGGCACGAATCTGGCAAAACCGATTCGTCCTACAACCAGGATTTTATGTGCATCACCATTGATGTATTATACTAGATTAGCCCTGTCTAGCTAAATTCATTTTAAAAATGATCCCACATAGCGTACGTCACAAATATGGAGATGAACTTTACAACCCAACTCTGTTTTAACTCCTTGTACAAGCGTTCAAACTCATTTAATCTAATTTGGTTATATGCCCAGTCGGGCTATTGTATACATTTTAAAACAGAATATATCTAGTAAGCTATCGAAAATTATACAAAATAATTAAATCTGATAAATATAAAATAATATTAGTAAAACAGTAACATAAAAATTATAGAGACTAGAACAACACTACATATCATTTAATAATTATACTACTATCATTGAATTTTTTATTTTATTTATTTAATATTTGTATGTTTTTTACAATAAATATACAATTTATACATATTATACATAAAGGTAAATAATAAGAGCTTTTCCTCACCATAAAGAGACGAGGCTCTTGTGTTTGGTGAGTGAATCCTAGCTCAATTATATGGAATCATGTAAGTAAATAATATATTTGCAAAACCAAAGGGATAAGTAAGAAATAGGCAAGATTTATCAATAATACAGTTTCAAGATTTGAAGGAAATAATAATAAGAGTAAGATAAAAAATAATAATATAATAATATTAAAAGTTATTTTGTCTCCAACCACTTTGTTAGAATTAAGACATTAGTTCCAATCCATACTAGCTTACGGCACTATAATCTGGGGTGGCTATGCACAATCTACCATCGAACCCCTTCTAAAAGCCCAAAAAATGGTAATACATGTCATTAACAAGCGACCGACAAGATACTCCTCCACTCGACTCCTCATAGAGTATAAGGTCTTAAACATACGACAACTCCACCTAAAATTTTCGCTAATACATTTCCTGTTCAAATATAAAAACAAAATTCTCTTACAACACAACTACACCACCAGCACAATAACCAACGGTCACTACAAAGTACCTTCACTACATACCACGTCAGCTCAAAGACAATTTTTCTTCCTAGCTCCTAAAATCTTTAACCTTATCCCTGAAAACCGTGAGTCAACCCCATTCCTTTAAAAAACAAATTACGAAATGGATCATTACCAGAGATGTGCAAAATGGGTACCCAAAACCATTTGAAATGCAAAATGGAAATGGGTCAAAACTTTTCCATTTGAAAATGCAAAATGGTTTTTAGAAAAGCATTTCAAATGCAAAATACCCATTTTAAAAATGCAAAATGGTTTCTCAGGTCAAACAATTAAAATAATTATAAAATATAAAACAATTTTGTCATTTAATAATGGACATCAATGTAGAACAAACATATTACATGATGGTACCTAAATCCAAAAACACCACGACTACAGATTATGAAACCACAAAAAATTTGCGCGGGACTAATGTTGCCAACGTAAAAACATAGAAACTGCTATCTAAAATTTAATATTACAGCGTCGGGCCCCATGTTCAGTATTTGAATCAGTATTTTTTGTAATGGTATCACTCAATTGCCAGGGCTCCTACCAGGGAGCAACTTGACAAATGTAAATTATCTCTCATAGCGAGGTTGAGGACCGACTGATATTTGGGGCTTATGAAAAAAAGATGAGTGGAGATAGTAGGAAGAATGTTGCAAAAAAGTATTTAAAATGGAAAATGCATTGAGAAAAGCATTTAAAATGCAAAATGAAAAATGGTTTTTAGAAAAGCATTTAAAATGCAAAATGGAAAATACCCATTTTGCATTTTACATTTCCATTTGAAATGGATTTATTTGAAATAAAGCAAATCTCTGATCATTACACACGGAGTACATTACAACTACAATACCCATTCATTCTACACTCTATCAATTTAATCACATTTCAGACAAAACATAATAAATCCTTATTCCCTAACTTAGCGGTATCGTATGTAGGTACATAATTAATTAGTGTGATCTATGTATTTACTAATAATTTTTCATCTTCTTATAATTCTCTAACTTCTCCATCCTCTTCTTGCAACCCAAACTAGCCATACATCATTTTTCTTTTTTATATTATAGTAATATATAGATTCTATGTCCGCAAACTGTAAAATTCACCCGCCATGACACAAGGTCATCCCTAGCATGGAGGGTGAAATATCACAAAAACCATATGTACTCTCTAAATCATGTATCAATAAAATAAATAAATATGGATTTAATATACAGTACCATACTTACCTGGTAGGTCACTCGAGATAAAACTTAATTAACTTTAACTAATTGTTTATTATCGAAATTTAGGTACAGGATTTAGGACATAATTGGAAAATTGGACTTTCTCTCAGGAATGGTATATTTAATTTAAGGGTATGACAGCTTAAGAAGATATATTTTTAGTTTAGACCTAATTCTGTTGGACTCGTTATGGATCTTAGTTCCGGAGGGAGTTTATTCCAAGCCTTCGTTCCAGATGCTCCGAAAGCGCGATAACAAAATTTGTATTTGGCTTGCGCTTAGGTTCCATCAGTTTGCCTACAGCTGATCTAAGAGTTGACTGCCTCAGACCAGTGTTTTCCGGGGCGCATAGTTCAGAGATGTAGGGTTAGGCCATTTCATTGATGGATTTAAACACCATCCAGCACAATTTGTACTGGATTCTTTCAGGGCACTTGAGCCAGTGAAGGTTACTAAGGTGTTCTGAAATGTGCGAATATTTAGAGACCCTGGTTATGAGCCGTGCTGCTGCAATAAATACTAATTGAAGTTTGTCAATTTGATATTTTGGTAGGCTGGCATAAATGCCGTTGCAGTAATCGAGACGTGAGACCTTAAAAATGAATTACTATTAATAATATAATAATTATTATTTGCCGGATTTATTAAATTAATTTTATTTTTAATAATTTTTTCATAGTAACATAGGAACAAACCTTAAAAACTCTAAAAGTAGAAATCCTAAATTTTATAATAGTGGCATATATGCAAAATATGAATTAAAATGTGACCACGCCGACTGCAACGCTACTTATATCGGACAGACGGGAAGGGCTTTCTCGACTAGATTCAAAGAACATATAAGATGTTATAATAATAAAAGCACTTTTTCAAAATTCGCAGAACATCTCTTAGTAAATAATCACGTACCGCTTGACAACAATCAACTTAAACCCTTACACATAGAAAGAAAGGGCCTTAGATTAAATTCAGTTGAACAATTAGAAATAAATAAAAGAACCAATGACCCTAGTACAACATTAATTAATAAAGTAAGGAAAATTATTTATTCCCCGCTTCTAAGTATGTTCACAAAACCTTAACAATATATGTAACGCATTTAAATAAATTAATAACTGCTACATCGTTATTAAACAATTAAGATAACATTAATGTGGGGAAAACAGATTTCAAAATACCCCCACAGAATATGAAATCTATTGTCACAATTATTTTATCAATAAATCGGTTTAACCGGTAATAATATAAATTGGGAGGGGGTAAAATAGAATCATATAAATAAGTCGTCTAAACGTGGCTAAAACCACAGTTTGAAAATGGCCTTAAAAGCCGAAACATCTGTAACAATAACAAAAGCCCAAAAAATTCTTGCAGAACTTAATAATTAAATTTGAATTTAATTAAATTAAAACAAAAAATAATAATTCTTTGAAAAAATTTTAGATCCCGACAACAACCTGTCGGGTTCAAAACTATTCTATCTTTCAAGTTGGAACCATTGGATCCCCCGCAATGCTTCGCTACATATACATATCCTCGACTCGTGGCACAGACAGCAGGAAAACCTAGTAAGATGGAAGGATGATTTTTCTGAACCTTCCCTCCTAAAGAGTGGCATCAGACAGGGAGGATGCATGTCACCGATACTGTTCAATCTGTACATGGACGAACTCACCGAAAGGCTAAACAATGCAGGAGTAGGCTGCCACATCAGAGGACAGTGTCTGAATAACGTCAGTTATGCGGACGATATGGTCCTGATGGCACCATCTATAAGGGGACTGCGCATTCTTCTGAAAATCTGTGAAGAGTATGCTGAAGAAACAAATATGTTGGGCAGACATGGGCAATGCCCGAAAAATATTCCTCCAGCTACCTTGAACGGTGTGAACTTGAAGGTGACCGAAGGAACTAAATACCTTGGACACATCACCAGTAATCTGATGGACGATGATGATATCGATAGACAAAGACGAGCTCTCAGCGTTAAAGCAAACATGATCAGTAGAAGATTTCGCCTTTGCAGTACCGCAGTAAAAAGGACGCTCTTCCTTTCCTTCTGCGCAACGTTGTACATGTGCGAACTATGGGCAAACTACAAAAAGAGTAGTATAGAAAGACTACGGGTCCAATACAACAACGAATTCCGCACAATGTTTTGTCTCCCCAGTACTGCAGCGCTTCCCGTATGTTCACGGAGGGCGAGTTCCCGGATATGCAGCCCTTATTAGATCCAGGGTGGCAGGAATGAGGGAAAGGATAAGAAGCTCTGGAAATATCCTCACTATGGAAGCCCGCCTCACTCCATCCTCCAGTATTGACGCACACTGGTGAAAAATACTAGCGCCTAATATAGTCACGGTTCCCTAAAGGCTTCAACTTTCTATTATTCTATTAATTTTATCATTTTATTGTCAATTTATTCTGTTTTTTTTTTCTGTTCTATCTTTTTGTTTTTGATCATATATTTTTTGTATCTCTATATGGAATGTGTGGGACTGCACTAACCTCCCCACATACCGGAATAAACAGTTTATTATTATTATTATTTATTATAATGGCTCTCTAGAGCACCTCTGACTTCTACCACTATTCACTACTGTATAACACAATGATACTTTTAACACATTGTAATCGGATCACGTATTAATACGTTTTTAGCAAATTAATGCTAGAGAGCGGATCACGTATTTATACGTTTTTGATAGATTGTTAGTGGAGCGCGGGTCACGTTAAAATACGGGTTCCAATATACTTGAGTTTTCGCTATATAGCGTCTGTAATGTTGTAGCCATGCAATAATAATTTTTATTTTACATTTAGAAATAATTTTTGTGTATAATTTGTAAAATAAAGGATGTTATGTAAAAAAAATATTAATTTTTAAAACTTTCCTACTTTATGTGAAATTCTGCACTAGTTTAACGATGAAGAATACATTTCTATATATAATAAAATAAAATGAAATAAAATAAATAATTTGCAAAAAGAATTATTGAAATCAAACAAATATTTTTGAAGTTATCGCAATTTTTCTAGAGATCTACGTTAGCGCGAAATTACGCGAAAAATCACCCGTTACCAGCACTAGTACGCGGCCGAAAACTGCCCAATCAAAATGTGTTAAAAAAGACAGTACAATTCTCATTCGGAGCCTACTTATTATACTATACACAAATGAAAAACTTTTATTCAATAGACTTTCGGAGTTTTTTATTGGTGGATATAGTTAGGTAATAACATGACGTCACAGTTCCAATGTTCGATCGGAGTTATACTCTTCTGCCGCCTTCTATTAGGGGAGTTCAAATTTGTGGTTGTATGTATTTTTGGATGAGAAATCCACTTAGATCTCGACAACATCGCCACCTATCGGGTCCAATACTATCCAATATTTCAAGCTGGAACCAATTTAATTAATTTACTGGACAATTTGCATAGCGCCACTTTTGTGACATATCACCTCAGGGGCGCTATACACATTCACAAAATTTCATTGAAATCGCTTAGTTTCGGAGATGTAATTTTTATATATCAAGATAGATGTGACTGGTAAAAAGATGTTTTTTTGAAAAACAGCACCATCTGTTGAATGTAAAAGCAACACGCTTTATTGTTTCTCTATATACAGACAGACTGAGCCACAGCAATGCGTGGCGGGGTACAGCTAGTTCTTAATAATGTACTAATTAACTGGATGATCAACAATTGTAAAAGGTTAACAGATATTACTAGCAATAATTTGCCAATAAAAATATATAATTTTATTTTGTTACCACGTGAAGATAACGTTTGAAAAATGAAATAATAATTTATTTTTATTGACTTTTATTATTTATTTCTAGCATGATAGAATTATCATTATAAATTAACATATTTATAAATAATGCTGAAGTAAGGCTAGTAAATAAAAAATCTGTCATGGGATGAATTTGTTTTTAATTATTCAGGATCTTTTCCATCTTCCACAATAAATATCACCTCATGAGGTGAAAAATCAACAATGGCATATCAAAGCTTTGCAGGCGACACTTGCTAGAGTTGGGCCAGGCGACAAAGCGTAGAGCGTTGATTTTACAACCAACGAGGGGAACGTATATAGCTCGAGTATAATAAAAAAAATTAATAGAAAAGTTACATCATTAAATTAATGGAAAACATTGGACAAATGCAAGTGTATTAAAAATATAAGCACGTTACAAAATTAATGCACTTGGAGAATTAAAACTTTTCTTCTTCGAGGCCGTGCTTGAAGAACATAAGGACGGGGACGGACTGGCCATCGATGTCACGGTATTCCATGAGGGCGATCATGGCGTCGCAGTCCATGGATTCTCCGGTGAAGAACTGGAGGTCCTTAAACCTGCCCAGGATGTCTTTCATTACGGTATTCATGTTGGTCTTAAATACGTCCACCTGCTCGGGCGCCTTTTGTTCTAGTTTCTCCACCAATCTGAAATAACACACAAAACTCAATCAGAACAGATGATTCACAACATGTCCTTGAGAACTGAATTTGCTTGTTCAAAGTTTGTGAATATGAACTTAAAAGTAATTATATAACAATTAAAATTGTAAGGCTGTAATAAATTTCAAGTGAATATTAAAATTCATTCGAGATTTGATATCACTGCATTTTAGTCTTGCACACTTTGCTCCAAGAGTAATGACTGTTGCTTTTTACTCGAGGTATTAGTTGGTGCGTTGGAAGTTAATATGGTTGATATATCCGAGGTTCACTTAGTTAATCTGAATAAAGTACCTCATCATAATTCAAAACATTTCATCAATAATAAGTGATTTATTTATATATAGAAGAATATCTGTGGCGGGAGACGTGGATTTATTTTGTATTCAAATTCAAACACATAAATGGAAAATAATGCATTATAATAGTTATTTTGTTAAAATTAAAATTCATTGTACACTTGGCAGCCATTGTTGTTGATGAGGAAGATTAGCGCGAATTGTTTTGTTTAAATCGCTATCTTCGAAAATAATAAAAATTTCTACATACTAATTCAGCATACCCAAGCTATAAAATGACTAACTGAAAAATGACTTATTTTGTTAATCTCCAAACGCATTGCTTGTCAGGTATTCAATAATAAAAGGTCCCTTTGTTGAAATACAGATGTACACGAAAGACTCGAATGTAAATATAAAAATAAGAATTTAATTGTGATTTCATAATTATGTACATATAGTTGGGACCTTTAGTAAGAGATTGGCATATAATATTCATACAAAAACATTGGATAATTTATTCCATTCTGCCATGGAAATGAAGCCGACACAAAAGGTAAAAATACCCTTCCCGTCCTCAAGCAACAATCGACTGAACGGGTAGAAACACCTTTCCTGTCCGAAGTGTTTTAACATTATTGTCAAAACATGGCGTGAAGAAAAGATGTCAAATTGGAAATAGTAACTAAAATGCATTATTTTCCATTTCCAATGGCTGAAATAGTTGTATAACAATGTTACCTAATTGATGCAAACTGGTTATTAAATAAAATGTGCCAATTCCAGTGAATCTGTATATTTACTTAAAATGCCAGCTGGGCAATACGCCCAACTAAATAAAACAGAATACACTGGCATTGCATTTTTTTAATGTTTAACCAAATGCAAAGAAACACAGTCTAAGTAATATCGAGCAATTTCCACACACCTTAAGTAAATGAATCATGAAAAAGCATTACCACTTGATGTGTACACTTATTAACTTGAAATGGTTATTTTTAAAATGGACCATTTTTGGAAACAGTATAACTCATTAAGTATGAAAAAGTTTAATAATTAGTAAGAAGTTCTATAAAATACATGATAATAACAATTTAACACCCAAATTATCATAAATACTGTCACCAAAAACTTACGTCTTCATGTATCCCTTGAGGTATTGAGTATAAGATTTCTTATCTCCGAAGGCAAAAGATTCACATAGCCTGTGGTTCATGACAACATCGACTCCGGTCTCGACTGCTGAGTCGGTTCCCTCATCGGCCTCTTCGGCTGACGGGTTGAATCCGTCAATTTTAATATCATCCTGGTGTCTGCTGACAAGTCTGCCAGTCACCTCGTATAGCACTTCGCTGACGAGCTTCATCCTATAGCTGTCTGAGAACATCTCGTCTCCTGGAAATTCATAAAACCATTAGTCATCATAACCTCACACTAACATACGGAAAAAGTAAACACGTAATGAGTGAAGATAAATTTTGACAGATGAAATAATCGAATGAAGGGCAGCTAAATGTGTACATTATTTTTAGAAAAATAAGCTTCCAAATGTAAATTGTATGAACTGGTTTACAATAATTTATTGATGTCATGAAACGTCACAAAAATTAAACGTCAAAACCCAGAAGAACCGCACGTAAAAAATAATATGTGGAAATATTGGGAAAATATTATTTTTTCAATCTTACCTGAAATAATATCCTTGTAAATTCTCATTTTGGAAGATGGATTTAGATTCTACACCCCTAAAAATAAAACACGGCCGTCACCCTGTTGAGCGTTACCGGAAAGGAAAGAAAGTGACTAGACGCAGTGTTACCAGCAGAAAAAAAATAATCTTAAAATATTTTGAATTACTTCGATTTTTACCCAAAAACAAAATTTTAAGTTATTTGAAATAATACCAGGGTTATTTAATTTGCTTTAAAAGTGATGTTTTTAATTATTTTTTTAAATAAATCCAGCGAAATTCAATTTTTGTGAAAATTTTGTCTCTGGTGGCAATTATGAGAACTACAGATTGACATTTTAGTCAAGTTGAGTCAAGTGAATCAACCGCCGCCATCATGGAAGATACGTTATATTATTCTTCCTTATGTAGATTATGTGCCGAAGAAAATCCGAATGGAATTCCTTTATTCGGAGAGAGCAACGAAGAATCGGAAATACGGAACCTGATAAATAAATACTTGCCACTCAAGGTAGGTCCTTTTTTAAGATACAAAAAAGACGACATTTTGACCACCCTGACTAAATGTCACTTTATAGTTTCCTACTCCAAAATCAGTATAAATACTAAATATTTCTAAAAATCTTGGGTTGAGAATGAAACATACGACAGAAATGCTTATTCATTTTTTTATTATCCGTAAAAATGTTTAGTTCATATTCTACAAATAATGCAAATTTTAAATTATGTCAATCTCCCAAAATATTTTGCTCTTGAATAACATAAAAGTTGTTTCCATTGAACAACAAAAACATCAGAAATATAGAGCAGTATTTTTCCAGTCAATGAAAGTGTTCTTACTCTACAAATACTTTCAATGAATACAATTTTACAGTTTGAAATATACAGGAGATTCATTATAAATGCAATTAAACAGATCGGTATGCAGGTCCCAGGTCCATTGCAAATTATTAGATCTGGTTTATATTTAAACACTATTGGAATGCTCGTCATAATGGAGAACAATGTAGTCCAAACTGAAGATATGTAGCTTTGCGAGACCTGTCTACTTCTATTAATCTTGGCAATCGAATAATCAGTGCCTGGAGTATTGATTAATCCTCCACTCTCAAAGCTATTTACTTTCGTTTCACTGGTTTTATCACTGTTTGCTATCACATATAGTCTTGGATTATAACATGAGGTGTTCATTTTAGCCAATACTCTTAACATTTCTGCTGTGTGACCTCCAGATCCCATACATATTATTGTTTTTAACATTTTTACTTCAGGAGCAAACGTGTTGTTATTATTATTCAAGTTGGCTATATAAAATAAGGCGCGTAGAATAAATAGTACGAGAAGCAATGTAGATAACATCAAAATTATGTATAACATCTTAGAATATTATAAAAAAACCACTTCTTTTCTATCATATATCAATGACAAGGGCGTACATGGACGACATGGACTTGTTTACTTTTTTATCTGCCACTCATAAAATGGTATTGCCATAATGCAATAATAAACTGTCCATTGGGCAGATACTTGGTTTTTGCTTTTGTTCAAAGCTATGTACTTTATTATGATTTATTTTAGTAATGATAAATGATAATATTGCTTCAATACAATAAATTAAGTTGTAAAGCACACTACTTTGGGTTGATTTTCTCATGAAAATGACGCTATGGAAATAATTCAAACATAAATCAATTAGTGTATAAAAAATATTCTCCATTTCTCTTTAGAGATAGTATAGTTTTACAAAAAATAGTTTCTTACCTTTCCGCATTTTCATGAACTTAAGGATTTATGCATTAGATCTACAATTTATTTTCTTTTAGGTCAACGTTGATACAAAGTTACCACGAACAATATGTCCAGGTTGCAATATACAACTCGAAGCTACCGTTCAATTCTTGGACCTAGTTGTAGGAGGGCAGGTATGTTATTCAATCTATCTATTTATATTTGTTCTTTTGTTCTACAATGCAGTGCAACCTACAGTTACCTATCTTTATGTTTCAACCTTTTATTGTTAAGTAAATGTATCTCTTATTTTATTAATATTATAATAAGTTTGTTAATTAAACATCAACTCTTTGTGCTTTAATCTATTTTAATTTTTTAATCTTTCATAATTATTTTAAGCAATGATTATTATCCTGAAACACTGCCCAAAAAAAAAAAACATGCTGATGACGGGAATTGAACCGGTAGTCTTCTGATTGCCGGTCAGGTGCTCTACCAATTGCGCTACGTCGTCTTATTCAAAACCCGCCAAATTTTTCAATATATTATATACTTGGTATTTTTCATTAAAAAACTATTGCTTATTAGATGTTTTCACTAGAAAACAAGCAACTTCATTTTTGTAGGAAAGGCATTGATAATTCTAAATTGGTAGAGTACCTGATCAGCAATCGGAAGGCTGAGGGTTCAATTCCCGTTGGCAGCGTTATAGGTTTTTCCGTACCTACCTTGTTTGGTAGTGGATTCTATTGTTCACTTGTTAATATGTGCTACTTTATTTATTTGTGTTTCAAGTTATAAAATATGGGCAAATAAAGAAATCGATTTGAGGCAAGTTTGGCAATTATTTGTGATTTAATGGGAAATACTAAAAAGATAATATTGCCGTTTTTACTTTTCACATAGGTATAATGAAATATAAAATTAACATTAAATATATATATGTTTTTTATGACACAATTACAGATGATACTACGAGACCTTCTAAAGGCGGAAACAGAAACCTTAAAAAAAGAAGCAACTGAAGGAGATGACAAAATAGTTGTTCATAGTAAGTTTTATTTTTTTAAATGATTATCAAATAACTGTCTGGATCCAACAGGACTATGGCATCACCAATTGAGGTATGTTGTGAGACTCTGAAGATTGGGGAAGGGAAGGAGTTGGGGAAGAGGGAGGTTGGGAAATTTATATTCTGAATGGTGGTCTTTTAGTAGGGCAATACTGAGAGTATCTTGCATTCTGATAGGATTACATTACACATTTTTTTATCACGGGTTGTAGTACTTAGCCATTACATTAGTGCCTTTTCGTATTATTATAATCCTTTATTGTGTAGGTAACATTCTTTTTCGGTTTCAGTTATAGAAGATGGCAGCTTTTACACATCTGACCATTCCATCACCCTCCGAGTGGAGGGACTGGATAAACCAAAACGAAAGAGAGGTCGCCCAAAGAAATGCAAACCCACTACTCCACCCCCGGTTGAGGTTTGTAGCATATCCAATGAGGCGATGTGGGTAGTTTTAGTTCAGTTGTTTATTGGGAAGATGACAATATGGAAAATAGGACGATACACCTATTCACACTATATTTATAAACTGTGCAAGCATTCCATCTTGCTTGCACACATGTTCTCTCATTCACACATTACTATTTACAGTTACCAGAAGAAGAGCAGCCGTTGGAAGATGTGTTGGATGGTGCTGACACAGACGGAAGGAAGAGAAGAAGAAAAGCACCACAGCGCTTCAAGGAAGCCGTTCAGGTAGTCTTTATGCTATTCATTGAATTATTTTGATATCTCACTTTCAATTTCTCCAATATTTCAAAAAGCAACAAGACACGTGTTGAATTTAAGTCCTAAGAATTTTTCATTATTATTATTTAAAGAGATGGCAGCATTCTGTTTCATTCAATTTCATAATAAGTTCTACAACAATTGAGTTTATTAAAATTAAAAAAAGTTAATCCTTCTCTCCAAGTAGGAATCTAATCGAGCTTTAAAATGATTTATATTTGCGGCTTCGTTGACAAGTTATGGAAGTTTGTTTCATGTGTCCATTACTCATTTGCAAGGAAGTGTTTCATAAGATTTGATGCAAAAGATTTTTTGTAATTTTTTTTTAAATTGCCCACGGAGATTTACATTGTAACATTTTTGTCTATAGGTACTTATTCGTCCAAACTTGTTTGTATATTCTTGTATTCATTCATTTACATTATTTATTTATCCTGATGAAGAAACCATTGGTTTCGAAACACATTGATTATTTTGATTAAATAGTGGTGTACACGAAGTGATTTATTTTAATTAAATTAAAAATGTGAAATTTTTACATTTGTGTTGGTGGTGAAGATTTCTGGAATACCAGGGCAACTACAATGTCCAGATACAATTTAAAAGTCTCAATCAAGTCACCTTTTCTCTTCTTTCTTTTAATGTTGGTATTTTTAGTTCCTTGAGTCAATCTTTATATTGCCAGTCTTTCGAATCTCTTGGTATTTTTCTGTACCCTTTAATAGATCTATATCCTTGGCAAAATATGGACTCCATATTTGGAAAGTTTATTCCAGGAGAGGTTGCATATATGTTTTGTATATTTTTAACATCATGTCCGATGTTAGATCAAGGAAGGCTTTCCTGATTAAGGATGTTAATGAATTTGCTCTTTTGACGATCACAGCGATATGCTGTGTATATATAAAGTAGTTGTGTACAGTTTTAATCTATCGCCGATTAAGTACTATTATTTTAATCACCAGGGTAAAGAATTGGAGAGGATATTCCGGGAAGAAGGAGTCATCGATGAGTCTGAAAATGAATCAGACACCTCGGAGCAAGTGGACCCACTACTGTTCACAAAGAAATCCACAAACCCCGAGCAGTGGGAAGATGAGATTATAGGCCACATGGAAACGCAAGAAGGAACTCCTCTAGGGCAGCTGGTTATAGTCAATAAGGCTAAAGGAAGAGGAAGACCCAAAGGTTGCATTTCAAATATTTTGATGGTTCAATATACAGAATGCCGTTTTGTCATTGCATTCAAAATTTCCATGAATGTTTATTTTAAACAAATTCTATTATGTTCTAATTAACTAAATTCTATTATTGAATTCTCTGCTTATTTAAAGTTATTTCAAAGTACTCAAATTAAAAATAAGATCTTATAATTAAGTTTAATTTGCATCTGTCAAACCTGTTATTTTTTCGCGCAGTGCATAAATTATCGTTAAATAAAATCTGTAATATCGTTACTTATGTATATAATACTAATTCAGTTAGAGTGATTCGTAACAAAGAAATAGATACATTTTTTTTATTCTAGGATAATTTTTAGTCTGATTGAAAAATTATTTTCCAAGTGACAAAATGAACAAGCGAGTTTAGCATAAGTACATAAAAATTCGTTTTTAATTAAAAATAGTAACGCGTGATGTTATTATAAAATATATCTTTTTAAAGCTTTTTTTAGTTCTACTGAACTTTAAATTCATGTTCACAAAATTTCCTGTAATATGTAATTTTTGCTAACCATACGAATTTGACGCGTCTATGAATTTTATGATTTTTATTTTTTTTTTATAAAACCTACGTTTGTAAGTTTTTAAGATAATAAATTACAAAATATAGGTAAATTTATTGGCTTTAGATGACAGTTGTTAACAGTTTGGTGTCAATATTCGGAGGTGATTTTTTGAAAGAGCGCAGGCGAATTCAAAACAAACGTGCAAAAATCTCCGGCACTCAACTCATTGTATCGTCAATATCTTATAGCTCCAGTGGCTAAATTGCCCTTTATGATCATAAAAGTTTTATGTCCCAAATTTGGAACAATGTAAAGTGTTAAACAAAAGAAATACTTATTTCAAATGTAGAATTATTAATTAATATAATAATTTCGGTACATATTCTTCTCTGAATTGTTCCCACAAACAGGTCCAACTTTGTAAATCAACGCAAATACCTGTTCTTGAGATCATTGAACCTCAAGTTACATGGAGAATTATTATTTTTAATAAATTTATGAAAAATTATGTAATAAACCAGGTTACCTAGGTAGGTCAGGTTAAGGCTATTTTTTTTTCTTGAAAAGTGATATTTTATCATCATTTATGAACTTTTCAAATGGGTTCTGTTTTGTTTAATCGTGGAACTGTACACATTGGGGAACTTCCTGCATCCTTTCGCTGAACCCATTTGAATTGAACATTTGTTTTTCAATGTTCAATTCAAATGGGTTCTGTTTTGTCACTGTTTTGTTTAATCGTGGAACTGTACACATTGGGGAACTTCCTGCATCCTTTCGCTGAACCCATTTGAATTGAACATTTGTTTTTCAATGTTCAATTCAAATGGGTTCTGTTTTGTCACTGTTTTGTTTAATCGTGGAACTGTACACATTGGGGAACTTCCTGCATCCTTTCGCTGAACCCATTTGAATTGAACATTTGTTTTTCAATGTTCAATTCAAATGGGTTCTGTTTTGTCACTGTTTTGTTTAATCGTGGAACTGTACACATTGGGGAACTTCCTGCATCCTTTCGCTGAACCCATTTGAATTGAGCATTTGTTTTTCAATGTTCAATTCAAATGGGTTCTGTTTTGTCACTGTTTTGTTTAATCGTGGAACTGTACACATTGGGGAACTTCCTGCATCCTTTCGCTGAACCCATTTGAATTGAACATTTGTTTTTCAATGTTCAATTCAAATGGGTTCTGTTTTGTCACTGTTTTGTTTAATCGTGGAACTGTACACATTGGGGAACTTCCTGCATCCTTTCGCTGAACCCATTTGAATTGAACATTTGTTTTTCGGTTTTTTATCTTTCGTCTACTAATTTTTTATCCTCATGTTGGGAAATTGCCGGTGCACTTTCCGCCTCTCTTTGCTGTAAGAAAATATATTATAAATTAAAACTTATCCCATTAACCCGAGATACTGGAGCTCACCTTATGGAGTAGTAAGATTATTAGGAAAAAAAATTATATAATTTTGCATACTGTTATAATTTGAAATGTTATATTATTTTGTATTAAATAAATATAAATATGTAAGAATATATATGTTATGTTATGAGCGAGATTTACTATTGATTTTAGACTCGTCAAATTAACCCCACCAGCGTTTGAGGGTCGTATATGACCGGGCGTCCATATTTTATAAAAGTATTTTTATCCTCTTTCTATCGTGCAGAAATACATAATTTTTTTGATGTTAGAAAGTGAAATAATAATTCTTTCTAGTTTGCCTCAAATATTTATACTGGAATCCATTAATAAAATCCTATAAATAGTCAAAATGAATAATTCATATTTCGCACCGCTAGCGTAACAATCGGTTTAGCTTTAAAAATTATTTTTTAGTACGTGAACGAGATAAAAGTGAAGGTATAGTTTTCTTACAAATTCCCCAAACAAAACAAACCTGTTTACGAAATATCGAGTTGTATATTATATAGAAAAATTGAGTTCTATGATTGTAGTTAAAAAATTAAGTTAAAATGTGGTTAGCGTTTTTGACCACATTTTTCATGTTTGATATTAATTTTTTTTTATTTAGAAATAGTAAATAAGATTTAGAAAGAATTTTGTCTAGGATCTAAAACAGTATTTGTTTTTACCGGAAATTAAAAAATAAGATGTATATAGCACATTTTAAATACACAGAAAATATTTGAAAGTGTACAAAAAGTACTGAAGGGTTAATCCATAAAAAGTCATATTAAAATTGAATTCCTCCATGAATTAAGTTTCAAAATTAGAAATAAAAAAATTTCAGGTAAAAGTCGTTCCGTCCGTCAAACTTGCAACATGTGCCTGCTGGAGTTCACCTCCCTGGGACGTTACATGGCGCACATTGCTCTGCATCACACTCAGCTGGCGTCCACTGTAGAACAGCAGTTAGAGGAGGTGGAGGAAAAGCCCAGTAATATGGTACGTAAGCATTAATTTATTCTTTAATCCCAACATGTGTCTGCTGGAGTTCATCTCGCTGGGACGCAACATAGCATACATCACTCTTCATAACAATCAGCTGCTATTCGCTGCAGAACAGTAGTTAGAGGAGGTGGAGAAAAAGCCCAGTGTTATGGTGTGTACGCATTCATTTATTCTTTATTCCCTTAATTTTTAACTTAAGCATGTCGAAACCTGGTTCCACTTGCCACTTCAATGGTAAATGAACATTGGTGAACAGTGATTACTTTTGAATCACCATTATCGTGCTTATACACTGGTTTTGCTGACAATTTTAATTCATTGAATTAACCCTTTTGCTGCCCGAATGTAAACACAGATAGATACTCTCACGCCAAGGGTTTTTAGAATTTTTTATATTGCCTCATTATTTATTATCCTCAGCACTTAGAGATTGTAAATCATTACCAAAACAAAAAAAACTTGTTTACGTTACACTCTTGAAAAGTCTAAGCAAGATATCTTTATGAATTGATGCATTATTTGACGAATAAAAACTATCTATGAAACATCAACAAACTTCGACCCGCCGGCATTATCAAATCAGTAATCTCACCAACACATACAGACATACTATAGTAATATCAGTACTCACGTCTCTGTAGTGGGACCACTGCGACGGCTCACCATTTCACACGATTCACTTGTGATAATATTATTGTTTAAGCTTCATTATTTATTCAACTTTTATTTACAGTTTCTTATCGTATTATTTATGTTAATAGTTTTTATTCGAATGGTAGACTTTAAAACAGGGATGAATACACAATGCCACATTACACTGGGAACACATATATCGAGCCATTTTTCTGCGGCTTTGTTTAAGTTTTGTATTCGCACAAACATGGCAGGCTCTGTATGGCTTGGATTGTTTTGATGTTGCCGGTATTGGCTCAGGCATATGGTTTACAACTTCTTTTGAAAGCAGACGTAATGGTGTGTCATGATGAGACGAATGAGGAGTTGAGTCGATTTGATTTTTTTTGTGGTGTTTTACGATTAATTGTCTTATCACACATAACTGATAATCGGGGAAGCTCATACCTGAATTTTTTATGCTGTTGTGTACAATAAAAGAATTTAACAGATATAAATCAATAATATGGAAAAAAAGCTTTTTATACCACTTAATGGACTTTCGCAAGCAACTTACTCCAGTTAACATCATGTCTGCCTTATCCACTAAACCCATATGCTTATTGTAATCCTGAATGCAATTGGGTTTGCATATTGTTTGTCCCGTTCTTAAATTTGTTTTTCCCGTTGGGGAAATAGTGTGGTCGTGTAAAGAGCTGAGCATGTATATTTCCCTCTTATCATGCCATTTTAGAGCCATCAATGGCCCGCAGCTCTTTGTTACCATTTCCCCCTTCTTCAGTTTGTCAAATTTTGGCATGTATTTCCTATTTTTTCGCACCGTTCCGCAAGCATTGGTTTTATTTTCATGCAGGTATTTAAATAGTGTAGGACTGGTATACCAGTTATCAACATAAAGTTTGTGTCCCTTATCTAGGTAATCTCTAAGTAGAGTTGTCACAACAGCTCCCGAGGCGCCTATACATTGATTATCAGTGACGTCGGTTCCATCACCACAATAAACAATGAAATCTAAAACATAACCCGTCAGTACATCACACAAAACAAACATTTTTATCCCAAACCGGTGGCGTTTGGAAGGAATAAATTGTTTAAATTTTAATCGTCCTTTAAAAACAACCATGCTCTCGTCGATGCAAAGATTTTCAAAGGGAGTAAAAGTTTCTTTAAATATCTTACGAGTCGGATTAACGAGTAATCTTATTTTGTGCAATTTGTCGCCAGGAATTTGTGTATCGTGGTCAGAAATATGTAACATGCTCAGTAATATTTGATACCTATTTCTGGGCATCGTTTTACCAAAAATGGCACTCGTAAGAAGAGGATCTGTCGACCAATGCTCTTCTATTGAATGATGTTTATTTCGTGTCATCAGCATTGATATGGCAAAAAATACATACATCTCACTAATTGAAGTATCAACCCATTTACGAAGCCTTGATTGTTCAGACACAACTTTTTTCTGTATTGTTGCTGCGTAATATTTATTAGTTTGAGATACAATATCAGTCATAATATTTGTATTTAAAAAATGCTCAAAAAAATTCACTTCCTCGGAATTTTCCGACAAAAGAGGAGAAGAGTTTACGCCAGAAGGGAAATCATCGAAGTCGTGAATAATCGGAACAAAATGATCCGATGTCCAAGTGTTCATGTCAAAACCAGTCTGACTTGATGTGCTGGGTTCGTCCAAGAGTTGATCATTAGATTCAACAATATTTTCAGCGTGTACTCCTTCATTTATACTGCTTACTTCACTGGCGGAATCACACTCACTGTCACTAAATTCACAGTCAGAGTCAAGATCGAGACAATATTCTCTTATTTGGTCATCAGACAAGTCACGTCGAGCCATGATGGAGGGTTACACAAAATAAAATATTAGGAAAAACGACAAATTAACACAATAATTAGTTTCCAAACACAGATAATTAAAATAAAATTTATATTAATATTTTTCACTCGAAAGGCGGATATAACAACTTATTTCATTTAAAATAAGAAAACATGTTGATTAACACAAATGTTATTTGCACTAAAAATATTACTAGTTAATAAAAACAATTTGTTAAAATAATAACGTTAGAACCATGATTCGTTGCAGATTCTAAGTATTCGCGAACCGTCGAGATAAGAAGGAACCACGTGAAGCACTAACACAGCTACGCGCGCGCGGGGAATTCAAACACTGGCAGGGGAAATATTGTAGTCTCCAGTTTGACGAGGTCTTTTATTATATAAACAAAATCATTTGTCACATCTGTGTAGAGATGTCGCTAGATAAAAGTTCAAATTATTTTTTAAGCCCGAGTTTTGCGCCATCTATACAGAAAGTTCCGAGATATCGCAAGTTGAAATTAAAATCATGTATGTTTGCGCGTGGCAGCGAGAGCTCGGAATCTTGAATCAAACATAGATGCGCACGGCAGCCTCCGGGTTAAAGATATTTGTGAATTTGTAAAAACTTTGAATTTTTTTATTTTTTTTTATTATTTTAATATTGACCATATGGGTTACATTAATACATACATATTTTGCAAAAAATAATATTTAGGTTCATAATTGGTCATGTATACCTTATCAGAAAAGAGGAGCTCTTGTGCCTGATAAGGGAGCCACGATTCTTACATAGATTCTATGTCATAATATTATGTTATGTGTAAACTATATATGTATAATAATATATATATTTTTTTTAATATAAATTTTTTTGGAAAAAAAGCTTGATTTTATTTATTTGTTCTTGTTGGTTCGTAATACAACGCAATTCGGAAGGGAGATTATTGTAGTTTTTTATGGCTTGGTAAATATAATGGTTTTGCATTTGAGTTGTTTTAAAGATTGGCGTAATAAATTGATCTCCATTTCTCATCAGTTTGTAAAATTCTTGATATTCTGTGTTATTTTTTTCTTTACACATTTTTATAATGGAAGTTTGCTTAAATATATCATCAATATTTGGTACTGGAAACAATTTAAAAAGCAATTTTGTTGGAAAAGTAGAGTTTTTTTTAAGTATTACCTTTATAATAATTTTTTGCGAGACTTTTACTGAGTTTAGGTTGTTTTTATAAGATCCTCCCCAACCTATGATTCCGTAAATAAGCAGGGAGTGGACAAGAGCATAATACACATTTTTTAGTATTTTCACATTTAAAATATTTCTTAACCTAATAAATATATTTATATATACATTTCCTTATTCTCTTTACTAACTCCGTAATATGGCTTTTCCATTTCAAATTTTCATCGATGATCACACCAAGATATTTAATTTCAGAAGAAGAGTTGATTACAGTACAAATAGGATTAAGTAGTTTACAGTTGACATTGTCACAATTTTCATCATGGATTATGATATTTACTTTGTGTTTAGGTATTTTTTGTAGTGCGAATAATACATATGTTGTTTTTTTGGCATTAAGTGTGAGTAGGTTATTATCAAACCATGATTTTAATTCCAATTATATTACATCTCCATTTTTTTCTTCCCCCTGTCCTATTCCCCTTGGACCCTTCGCCTCGATCAGGCACCTCTAGGCATCCCTGTCCTGTGCTCGTTCCGCAGCCTCCATCCATAGTAGGTTCAGCCTTTCCCTGCTTATTATGCTTCCATCGCCTGGATAAGGCTCCTCTAGGCATCCCTGTCCTGCACTACTTCTGCAGCCTCCATCCATAGTAGGCTCAGCCTCCCCCCTCTTACCATTTTCTTCGCCTTGTCCTATTCCATTTTGACCCATCGCCTCGATAAGGCTCCTCCAGGCATCCCTGTCCTGCACTACTTCTGCAGCCTCCATCTATAGTAGGCTCAGTCTTTCCTCACCAGTTTTTCTAATACATAAATGAAAAATTGCAAAATCTTATAATAAAATCACAACATGATCAAAATAATGCTATTTCAGTACTATGTTTTAGAAAGATCTCATAAATTCTAATTGATAAATATGATTAATTTGTAGGTACATATTATTTGAAGGCCTTATTATCTCTACAGATTGCTGAAACTGAACCCGAGGAACAAAAAATAATGAACACCGCCAATGAAAATTTGGGAAATCAGTGTCCTGAGAACTTTTTTGCTGACGATAATGAAATCTGCGATAATCCACAATCGGTAGATGCCACAGTCACAGTAAAGAGTGATAGTAAGCCAACAATCAATGGAATTATTTTAACAACAACAAATGAAACAACTCCTGAACAAGTACTACCAGAGATGATTGATTCGCAAATTATGGAAGGTATGTTTAACACCAACAAAATCAATGGATATTTTAACATCATTTTTTTAATGTTTTTTTAGCTTATATTAGCTGTTAGGTTCTACAACTTATAGGGCCTACCAGGGCCGACCGTGTGCATTAGCATGGAGTGACATTGCAAAAATCAAATCTCGGTATTGTAATAGCTGCCAAAAGATGCTTCATGTCATTCATATTCTCGTAAAAATACTCAAAAAAATCTAAACTTATGTCTTCATTCAACAACCTAGCGATTTCGTAACGTAAAAAACGTAAATTTAGCCTTTTTTCCCAAAATCTGAGTACAGTCTCAAAAATATAAAATAATATCCATTAATTCCAATTGAATTTACCTTATTGAACATTACATGTTTTATAAAAAAAAAATACTGCATAAATTGCTGTTAAACTAGTGAGTTTGTGAGCGCTGTGGAGGTGGGGGGAATAATTTCGCTCCTATTGTTTCGTCGCAGAAACTAGATGCGACTTGCATCTAGTTTCGTTTCGGCTACCGCTGACCGTAGACGTGTTAGAATCCTTGTCCGATTAAATTTTAACACATAATATAATTGTTGTGAAAATGAATGCAAATTACACGAGAAAAAAATTTTTATGTCCAATATTCGGGGCACCAACTGAAATGAACTCTCAAGTGTTACCTACTGTCTCAGAAGTGATTAAACATTATTTGTTCACGATATGAGCGTAATCTTACAAAAAAACCGTCAGTATTCGAAATAAAAGTGTTATATCTGCAATTGTTGAAGGAATTTGAAAGTGCGCTTCTATTCCCATTGTTTCCCACAATCGAGTGATGAAACTGATCCAAGATCATTATAACGAATACTTAAAACTTAAAAATTGGCCAAAAAAAGTGTGCATTATTATGCTAACTTAAATTCTTATAAAATCAAAATGAATAAACTTTTCGATATTGCTTCATGCAAATGTAACAATCTGAATATGTGTTCCTGCGAAAAGACGCGCAAGATACCCACCAAAGAACAAGCATTCCTTCAAGACCAAAGATCCTCGAGAAAAATGATGCTGGGAGCAATAGACACCGACACAACAAAAAAATTACATCGGAAAATGAGGATGCACGCTCGTTTATCTGAACTTGCTTCGAAGGTCAGCTCATCTACAGCATCAGCGACAAAACCACGTCAACCCTTTTTTGATGAAAACCAATCATTTTCTTCACATTCTTCGCAACCTCAAGAAAATTCCCGTATGATGTTAAAACTCCCCACTTTGGCCAGAATCTGCGATCAGTATGGTTTGTCAGACAGGTCGGCATCAGCTGTTGCAAGTGCTACATTACAAGATTTTGGCATAGTAACCGAAGACGACTCTAAAATGGTGATTGATAGGAACAAACTCAGATGAGCTAGACAAACGTGTCGCACTTCTTTAATAAAAACATGGCAGATGTTGTCGGAGTCAACAAAAATTCGAGGTCTATATTTCGATGGAAGGAAGGATAAAACACTGTCTCAGGAAAAAATAGGGGATAGATATCATCGAAGAACGATTTCAGAAGAACATTATTCCATTTTATCTGAGCCGGGGTCTCAATATGTTGGACATGTTACACCATCATCAGGAACTGGCAAAAACATCGCAAAGAGCATGTTACACCATTTAAAAATGAACGGTTTTAATTTGAATGATTTATCAGCGATTGGATGTGATGGGACTGCTCTCAATACAGGCAAAAAAAATGGAACTATTAGATTCATGGAATTGGAATTAGGTCATCCGTTACAATGGTTTATCTGTCAGCTGCATGCAAACGAACTTCCCCTTCGCCACTTGTTTCAACACTTAGATGGTGCTACAACAGGACCTAAAGGGTTTTCAGGACCTATTGGAAAACTTCTTTCAAGCAGCTCTAAAAACACCGTTATAAATTATTCACCAATACACTTTGAGATGCACAAACTCAACGCAGAGAAATTGAAAAATTTGAGCACGGACCAAAAATACTTGTACGAAATATGTTTTGCAGTTACAACAGGTCACTGCCCACCAAATTTAGCAAACCGTCATCCAGGTAGTATTTGTCACTCACGCTGGTTGACGAAGGCAAACTCAATACTTCGATTATATATAGGAACAACAAACCCTTCAGTGAACCTAAAAATTCTTGCTGAATATGTTGTTAAAGCATATGCTCCCACATAGGTTTAAGATAAAGAGGCACCCGTCGTGTAAAGATGGGGAATTACATGTTTTTACTATAATAAAACTCACCCGATATTTGAGCACCGATCTACGAGATATAATTAATCCAGTAATTCAAAGAAACGCCTATTTTTGCCACCCGGAAAATCTGCTACTATCCATGATAATGGATGACAACCTTATTGTAAGAGAATTGGGTTTGAGACGAATATTAAAGGCGCGAGATAGATGTCTGAGTCCATCTGTTGTTAGAGACTTTATTATTCCAACAATAAACTTTTCAGCAAGTAAATATTACGATATTATCAATTTGCAGGAATGCGAAGTTACACCGCCACCGATACTATCCGAAATCAGTAATAGTCAAAATGATAAATAATTTCGGTGAAGAAAAGGACAGTATTGAATATCCCAGATTTCCCTGCCACACTCAAGCAGTCGAGAGGTGCATCAAATTAGTTACCCAGGCATCGTTGTCTACAGTTGGGCCTGAAGCAAGAGATGGATTCATTCGGGCGACAATAAAATCTAGGCATATAATGCCCGAATTTCACACCAAATCTCATTTCAAAACACGATCAATATTATAAAACTTCGATAATGTTTAAAAAAATTCTCTTTGTTAAAGTATTTTATTTAATAAAAAAACATGTTTTTCAAAAACACGAAATAAACAATAAAAAATCAATAATCCTCTCCAAAAAACCAAAAATAGACCCCGCCTTGAAACTATGGTAATTTTATTTTTATTTTCACATGTGTTATGCACCTTATTAGCTATAAAACCCCTAATAAAATTGTATTTTTGCTAAGAATATCGCTTGTTTATAATGCTTGGCAGAGTTTTCAGCGACTTTTTTCATACAATTTTTTTCTAAATATAAATGTGCTGGTTGTTGAATAAAGGAATGTTTCGATCGAGTTGATTTTTTTAAACGAAAGAGGTGTTATATAAAGGCAATTTTTTTTTGCTATTACAGTACTGGCATCTTTAAAAAAAAAAGTCCCATACAACGTCACTCCACCCTAGTGTGCATGTGCAATTGAAGCAGTCTGCTCCGGGGGCTGATTTGGAAAAGCTGATAATACCTAATACAGTGCCAGGCGCCATTTAGCTTAGGTCCGGCATTCGTTGGTATGGGACTAAGGCACTTCAATGAGAGAATGTTTTGGGGCAGAAAGATTAGGAGTTTACATATTGTAATAACAAAATTTACCGGCAAGCATGACATCACAGGCCGACAAGCATTTCTGTATACATTCTACACAGAAATGCTTATCGCTCGACCTGTGACGTTGAAAACAAGACCTCTGTTTAGTATGCAATGAACTGTGAGACTAAAAATTGTGGATTACTCATTTTTTGTTTTACAGAAACCCAGGAAGCTAATATAACCAATGTGATAGATATGAAGAAGACTGATGGAGTAAAGTCTAATAAGTGTACCCAATGCAATAAATTATTCAACTCCAAGCAAAGCTGTGAAGTTCACATGAGGGTAATTTATAAAACTTGACTTGAAGTAAACATCTGGGTTCGATACAATCCTACGTACCTACTTTATAAGAGATTGGAATTTAATATTTTCTTATTAATTAAGACTATTAGCTTTAATTTAGGTTTAATTTCATATCGAATTTTATAAACTAAAAAAATATTATCTGATAATTTTTAAATTATTTCAGGCATCTCATCTAAAGCAGCGACCATTTAAATGTGAGCAATGTGGAAAATCCTTCCCATACCAAGTTTCTCTTAAACAACACATGCTCCTTCATTTCCCAAAAGGACACCGGGGATATGCTTGCGATCTTTGTGGCAAGGTAGTCTATTTATACATAATCTTCACTTAAACAACACATGCTCCTTCATTTCCCAAAAGGACACCGGGGATATGCTTGCGATCTTTGTGGCAAGGTAGTCTATTTATACATAATCTTCACTTAAACAACACACGCTCCTTCATTTCCCAAAAGGACACCGGGGATATGCTTGCGATCTTTGTGGCAAGGTAGTCTATTTATACATAATCTTCACTTAAACAACACATGCTCCTTCATTTCGCAAAAGGACACCGGGGATATGCTTGCGATCTTTGTGGCAAGGTAGTCTATTTATACATAATCTTCACTTAAACAACACAAGCTCCTTCATTTCCCAAAAGGACACCGGGGATATGCTTGCGATCTTTGTGGCAAGGTAGTCTATTTATACATAATCTTCACTTAAACAACACACGCTCCTTCATTTCCCAAAAGGACACCGGGGATATGCTTGCGATCTTTGTGGCAAGGTAGTCTATTTATACATAATCTTCACTTAAACAACACACGCTCCTTCATTTCCCAAAAGGACACCGGGGATATGCTTGCGATCTTTGTGGCAAGGTAGTCTATTTATACATAATCTTCACTTAAACAACACATGCTCCTTCATTTCGCAAAAGGACACCGGGGATATGCTTGCGATCTTTGTGGCAAGGTAGTCTATTTATACATAATCTTCACTTAAACAACACACGCTCCTTCATTTCCCAAAAGGACACCGGGGATATGCTTGCGATCTTTGTGGCAAGGTAGTCTATTTATACATAATCTTCACTTAAACAACACATGCTCCTTCATTTCGCAAAAGGACACCGGGGATATGCTTGCGATCTTTGTGGCAAGGTAGTCTATTTATACATAATCTTCACTTAAACAACACACGCTCCTTCATTTCCCAAAAGGACACCGGGGATATGCTTGCGATCTTTGTGGCAAGGTAGTCTATTTATACACAATCTTCACTTAAACAACACATGCTCCTTCATTTCGCAAAAGGACACCGGGGATATGCTTGCGATCTTTGTGGCAAGGTAGTCTATTTATACATAATCTTCACTTAAACAACACATGCTCCTTCATTTCGCAAAAGGACACCGGGGATATGCTTGCGATCTTTGTGGCAAGGTAGTCTATTTATACATAATCTTCACTTAAACAACACATGCTCCTTCATTTCGCAAAAGGACACCGGGGATATGCTTGCGATCTTTGTGGCAAGGTAGTCTATTTATACATAATCTTCACTTAAACAACACACGCTCCTTCATTTCCCAAAAGGACACCGGGGATATGCTTGCGATCTTTGTGGCAAGGTAGTCTATTTATACACAATCTTCACTTAAACAACACATGCTCCTTCATTTCGCAAAAGGACACCGGGGATATGCTTGCGATCTTTGTGGCAAGGTAGTCTATTTATACATAATCTTCACTTAAACAACACACGCTCCTTCATTTCCCAAAAGGACACCGGGGATATGCTTGCGATCTTTGTGGCAAGGTAGTCTATTTATACATAATCTTCACTTAAACAACACATGCTCCTTCATTTCGCAAAAGGAAATCGGGGATATACTTGCGATCTTTATGGCAAGGTAGTCTATTTATGCATAATGTTCACTATAAACAAAAATAATTTTCAATATTAGCTTAATTTATTTGTATAGTTATCGAAAAATTTTAAATCCAAAGGGGATGGCATTTTGGGAGGGATTTTTTGGATATTTCACAAGACTTGACAACCAATAAAAATAAATCAATAAACAAACCTGTAACTACTTGATTTCATTAGAAATAGTGTCAATGTAAAAAATAATTACATCGATCTAACAGTAGAATTTTTAAAAACACATTGTTTTAAGTATGAAAATAATATGTATTAAGTATTACAAGCGTATATGGGTTCTTCAAAAAGTCGTTTTCGTAGTCGATTTACACAAAAAATGAAATGAATTAATAATTTACATTTCATAAAATTTGACCACTGAGCTACAGTTTGCTATGCAAAAGCGAGTGAGATTTACAATTGATCTTAGACTCGTCAAATTAACCCCACCAGCGTTTGAGGGTCGTATATGACCGGGCGTCCATATTTTATAAAAGTATTTTTATCTTTTTTTCTATCATGCGGAAATACATAATTTTTTTGACATTAGAAAGAGAAATAATAATTCTTTTCAGTTTGCCTCAAATATTTTTACTGGTTTCCATTAATAAAATCTTAAAAATAGCCAAAATGAATAATTCATGTTTCGCACCGCTATCGTAATAATCGGTTTAACTTTAAAATGATTTCTTATTTATTAATTATACGAATGAATAATTTAATCATACTATACAAAATTATTTTTATAAGCAATAATCATTAGCCTGAAACACTCATCCACATTGAAAAATCTCCTGATAAAAGATACATGACGCCAACTGGACTTGAACCCGTGTCCTTTCGATTTCCGGTCGACAGCTCTGACCACTGAGCTATGGCGGCTTATCTCTTATCCGCGAAATAATTCAATATATTTCGCGGATAAGAGATAAGCCGCCATAGCTCAGTGGTCAGAGCTGTCGACCGGAAATCGAAAGGAGGAAAGGGGAATTATTCAATTTGTTTTTGTGACGACACACCAATTGTATTGGGCAAAAAATACCGTGCAAAAAGAAAACATAATTATTTTGGTCTTTTCCATTACTAGAGGGTATATTCGGCAGTAATGCTTTTGGCTTCCCCGTGGCTAACTAGTGAGCAACTATCATTCCTCTCACCCTGAAAATATTATTCCAATCTTCGTCTAAGTCCCCTAAATCATTCAACTGTTTAAATGAACAACTATTAGAAATTGTTAATTTTTCAGAAAAAAAACCTGTCTTTTTTATAGGGTTCTTTCATTCATCTGGTTTAATTTGTACTTTTGAAGGTTTTAAGTCATCCGTCTTCAGTTATTTATCACAAAGAAGCTGAGCACAATGGCCGTCGATTCGTCTGCAGTAAATGCGGAAGAGCATTTAAACATAGGCAGCTTTTGCAGAGACATCAACTTGTGCATTCAGAAAATAGACCATTTGTCTGCAAGGTAATATTATGGTATAAAGTATTTTATTTTGGTTGATTCCCCTTCATATGTATGCAGCAATGTTCTTTAAAACTTTCACATTTATAAGGTGACTATTGCGTGCTCAATACAATGTTATTATTTTCCAGATATGCAGTGCGAGCTTTAAAACCAAAGCCAATCTAATAAATCATCAGCCAACTCACACAGGTGTCAAGAAGTTTACCTGCGGTGTTTGCAATCAGCCATTTGCACACAAAGCCAGTCTCACTCTACATCTTCGATGGCATGCAGGTAAATTATTTAAATACAAAAATGCACAACTCTTTTAAAGTAATTTATTATTAATTTACTTTTATTATTGCAGGCGAGAAGCCATACTCGTGCAATGTGTGCGGCAAGAGCTTCAGCCAGAATGGCAACCTGGCGGAGCACATGCGCATTCACACAGGAGAGAAGCCTTACCGCTGCGACATTTGCCAGCGCGCCTTCACCACCTCCTCGCAGCACCGCCTGCATCTGCAGCGTCACAGCGGTGAGAAGCCCTGGCAGTGCATGGACTGCGGAAAGAGGTAACCACCCAACCAACATATGGCATCCTCGGGACGAGAAACCTTTCCGCTGCGACATCAATTTCTTAACACTTTGCATCGCAGTGGGAGGAAAAATACATTTTTTTTTTTATTTTTTTTTTTTTTTATTGTTGATACATTTTTTTTTTTACAATATTTCATATTTCAATTTAGTAATGTTGGCCTCACTGGGTTGTTTACCCGTGCTGAGGCCCCCATTTTATAATTTAAGAATTTATACATTTAAAAAAAATAAAAGAAAAACAACATTAAAATAAAGATAAATTTAAAATAAAAAATAAAGATTAAAAATTAAAATATAATTATAACACTAAAATAAAAATATCAAAAGAGAATGTAAATCGGCATTTATAATGATATATGTGTTTGTGCGTGTTGCGTGTTTTATTTTATTTTTTTTGTGTTGCGTGTATATGTTTTATTCTTTTCACACATTTACATCATACGCTACTGCTGGATAAACTGACTCAGATTCCTATCCAGCCCTCATACTTTTTGCCTTCCCAGAACATCCTCTCCTTCCTTCCTTTTAAAAAAACCCCCGCACAGCATCCCTAAAGATTGCATAGACCCCGAGGGAAATTATTTTCCTCAGGGTCTCCTGTGTAATTTAATGTAAAAAAAAAATCTGCCAGTACACCTTCACTAACTTCACTCAGCATGGCCTGTATCTGCAGCATCACAGCGGAGAGAAGCCCTGGCAGAGCATAGACTGCGGAAATAGATAACCACCCAACCAACACATTGTATCCACATGGGTGAGAAACCGTACCGCTGTGACAATTACGCGAATAAATTCTTCTGCCTTTCATTGAAATAATATTTATGTATTTATTGTTATTTATTATTGTTGATCAGATTCCTGAATAAAGAGACGTGGCGCGTTCATGTGCGCCGCCACCGGGGTGAGCGGCCCTTCTCGTGTAACGAGTGCGACCGCAGCTTCACAGAGAGCTGGGCGCTGCGCAAGCACCAGCGCATCCACTCCGGGGAGCGCCCCTACTGCTGCACCGTGTGCGCCAGAACCTTTGCCGACTGCTCCAACCTCACCAAGCACATGAAGGTAATATCTAATAAGCATAATATAGCGCTAATAGGTAATACAGTGCTCTCTGCGGGTTTTTTGCTGCCAGGCCCAGTGGGCGGCACTTAGTTGGGCTTCGCCCATTTTAATTGATACTAACACGACTATGACGGCCGGCATAGTCCAGTGGTAACGCATTGGACTGCCAATCCGAAGGTCGCGGGTTCGAACCCGGCGTGCGCAAATAAATTTTATTTGATTGATTTGTGTTATTTCACAATTAATTAATTAAAATAATATATAGTATATTTGCGGCACGTTCCAGAGTGGAAGATACTACCAGTATCGCCCTGGTGTAAGACCACCATTCAGAATTGAAACGTTGCTCCAAATGGCTTTAGCCGTGTTTAGTGACTAGATCTGAATAGCCAGGTACTTCCTCACCTTCCTCTTTCCCTTCCCCACTTACCTTCAGCCTCACAACATCCCCCAATTGGGGATGCCATAGTCTCACTGGCTCCAGACGGGAGCAGTTGGGACTCTTGTGAGGTATTCACTATAAAAAAAAAAATTTGGGATAAGTCCTAAGAAATTGAAAAAAACCAATAAATTCCTAATTTTCAACGGAAATACTATCTTTAATATTATACTTTAGAACTTCGCATGTACTTTTTGATACTAAACAGGAGTTGATTTGTTTTTGAGGACTTTTGTCATATTTGAAACACGTAATAAATTGGTCGCATCTTAGATGAATTATTTAAGTCTATGAATCGCGTATTTGTTTTCTTTCAATTCTATGAGCTTCAATAAATCAACTACGCTTGTTAATGGTCAAGTAATTTTGCATAACGAACGATATTATTAAAAATTCGCTTGGAAATATTACTGTTGTGTTCGTACAAACAGATCTCCAACTCGTCTTGGAAGGAGTTTAATAATAAAATGATTATTTTATATTAATCAGGGATTTATTAATACTCCACGTATTATAATGGTGACTCGATAGTCGACCTAACTAGAAGCTTGCTAATTGGAATCTGAAACAGTGAGTTTCTCTGAGAGCCTTCGCACTGGCCCTGGCGACAACTGGCCACTGGCTCCATCTTGCGGACTTCCACGCAAGCTCTATGTACTACCATCTGTCCGTGCATCTATAAAGCTCTTACTTCCCAACAATTACTATACCGGAATTTCTTCGGTGAGTTATGAGAGGTTCCAGTTTTGGTCGCCGTGGTGTCGCAGGTAAATTTTTTATCGGTATTTCAGTATGAAATGGGGTCTTAATTTTCAAGTGTTAATTTTTTAGGTACGGTCGCCTGCAAACCAAAATGAACCTTATATTCGGATAAAATTGAGGGGCATAGTGGTCGTTTTTTGCCTGCAGACCCCCGATTTAATATTTTTTCCGAAGGCTATGCGGAATTTACCCGAAACATACTATTTGAATTCGACCAATCAGAGGGATGAAAACGTCCAGACGATAGCATAATAATACTATCAGATAATATATATATATTTTTTATTGTTTATTCCGGGAGGTTAGTGCAATCCCACACGTATATTTTTGTACAATAGGAATGTGAAAATGCAAAAATAGCTAAAGAAAAATAAATTAGCAATTAAGGACAACTATGTAGGACGTGGTCCTGAATGTGCTTGGGCCCAAAGCTCACACAGGAGTGGCGCTTGGTGCTGGTAGGCTGCGGTCACCACCATGTTGGTGGAGGCCATAAGCAGCATCCTGGCTCCAGTGACCCGGTGTTTCGTTAGGCCGGCAGATCCATTTAGTCCTAATTCCGTGAACATTGTCGATGCCCTGCTGTATCTTCTGTATCCAAATATGATTCTACAGGCGTCATTATATTGGATTTGGAGTCGTTCTATTGAGCAAGTTCGGTAGTGACACCATGTCTCACACGTATATAGGCCGGTACAGAATGCATTGAACCCCTGTTTTGTTAACAGTATTACTGCATTTGCAAATTCTGCGGGCAATCATATTAAACACTATGCTTAGGGTTCTCCTTTGTCGTTCCATATCGCCATCGTCCAATAGATCTTGATTAATAATGTGCCCCAAGTATTTTATGTTCGAATATATATTTATTCTTGCCTCGTTAAGGTGTACGTGGAGCATCTTACTTTTATCTGGATTTTTTTCCATGGTGGAACTCAATCAATTTCGTCTTCTTCGGGTTGTACATGTTGTGCTATTTCCATATTCTTCATAAATATTTAGCAGTACTCTTAATCCCTTGATCGACGGAGCTAGGAGTATCATGTCGTCCGCGTAGCTTATGTGGTTTATGCATACATTGTTAATACGACAGTCCGCTCTGATGTCCAGGCGACTTGACAACTCGTCCATGTATACATTAACCAGCATGGGGAACATACACCCTCCGTGCCTTACTCCTGACCGGAAGTTATTGTATGTAATAATAATAACATGGCATCTATAAAGTGCAGTTTAGTGTCATTTCACTTCAAGTGTGCTTTACCATAACAAACTTAAAAATGGTAATTAGTATTATGTAGTGGTCGTGTTCTTAAAATTATTCTAACAGTGTACCTTAGGCTCATAGCGCACTAGCGGCTAGACCGCAGCGGCCAGGTCGCGGCGGCCATCGAGATAGATACATTAATATGAAATCGCCATAGAGCACGCGCACCTGGCCGCACGCGGCCAGCGGCCACACCAAGCCGCAGCGGCCAGCGAGATCGAAGTGACGCATTTGCAGCCCGTGTTCAGTCGCTGGCCGCTGCGGCCACTGAGATCTATTGCATTGTAGTCAAATCACCAGTGTGCGCGCACTAGCCGCGGCGGCTGCACGTATTGTGGAACTACAGCGTGATTTGTGATCATCGCGATGTCTTTCGACACGGAAAGATTTATAACCGAGATTGAGACAAGGAGGGCGTTGTGGGTCATGTCATGTGAAGACTACGCCAACCGAGACTTAAAAAGGATGATGTGGGAAGATAAAGAAATAATTTGAATAAAAGTAGATAGGCATAGGCTTATCTTAGTTACAACAAGTTTTTCCTTGGCAGAAATGCACGGGCGAAATTTAGTTACAGTGCCGGTGATTGATGGACTTAATTTTCTTAACAGTTCTTCAAACGAAGACTTGCTCATCCGCAAATAATTAAAGAACTTTTCACCATATTGCTGAAGGTCGGTGAAATAAGAAGGTATGAAATAATCCCTTTGTTCGCCTTTCACGTAGCAAGGGATGAACCCAATATTTTTTCCGCTTCTTACTTATAAGATACAAAAGCACTGCTATTTCCTCAACGTCCATTTTGAAGCGCGCTGTATGTGCAACTGACGATCGTAGCCGCGGTTTTGGCCGCGTTGCAAATCGCAACCCCTGCGGCCAGGCCGCGCGTCGTGGCCGCGCGTCGTGGCCGCGCTGCCAGGTCGCTAGTGCGCGTTGGCCCTAACCCAATACAAATCTAATATTATAACACTAAATATACTGTTTGTACAAAGTAATGACAAAACTCAGAATAACAATAACAGCAGGACAGGACAAAACTAGAACATTAAAACTAAAACAAAATATAAAACGGGAGGCAGTTTGTGCTCAGAAATGAGAATCTTCTGAGCAGGAATTTTAAAAAGGTACAATAAGGAGGCAACCGAAACCAAACAACTACCGGAAGTTTTAGAATATGGTTTATTATAAAATATTGAAAAAAAGTTTTGATTTATGAATGGTAAGATTTTTTAAATATACATATGTATTTGTTTTTAAAGCCTGTTTAAATTCAGCCAAATTCTGGAGATTAGTAAGGCTGAGGGAAGTCTATTCCAGATGAGAGGGCCTGTTACACGAAAAGAGCGATCATAGTAAACGGGTCGATTTGACCTAGAAAGTTCGATTAGACAATTACTAACATCTAGATTAAGTAACTAACCTTAGAGTAAGCTGTCTGTTGCTTAAGTTTTTTCAGACACATAGTTCCGATATATAGGCTGGCGCCATTCCTTGCAATGCTTTGAAGGTCATTAAGCAGATCTTAAACTCCATTCTTTCAGGGCATCACAATCAGTGAAGGCGATCTCTTAGAAGTGGGGTTATATGACAATACTTAGATTCACCAACAATCATTCTCGCCGCAGCATTAAAAACTGACTAGATTCTATTGATTTGTTTCTGAGGTAGGCCAGCATATGCACTATTGCAATAGTCCATACGTTAGACGACAAACGAATTTATGAGTGACTTTGCTCCATCAGAGGAAAAGCATCTCCTGATTGATTTTATCTGCCTTACATGGAAAAAGCCAGAACTCACAGCTTTTGAAATTTGCGATTTAAGATAAAGACTTATTGTCCATAGTGAATCCCAAAAATCTTATTTCTGCAGAAGGGATTATATCTGTATCTTGAATACGGATAGGACTGACGTCAAGGAGAGATTGCCTTCCAGGGGGAGCTATCCAAATAAATTCTGTCTTTGTCGGATTAAGTTTAAGTTTATTGACAGATATCCAACTTGAGACTGTGTTAATGAGGCTAACTGCCTCGTTTTTAAGGACGTCTTTTTCGTTCGGAGAACAAAACTTAAAAATCAAACGATCATCTGCGTAGCCTTGTGATTCAAAGCCAGCTGAGTTAACGAGTTGTTCCAGACGATTCGTATAGAGAATGAAGAGAATAGGGCCTAGGACAGAACCCTGGGGAGCTCCAAATTCGATGGGAGTTTCAGGTGATGTACATTTATTGAAATTTCCTGAGGCGATTCGTCCAGACAGGTACGATGTCATCCATTAGAGTTCACCACCTCGAACGCCAATTCGGTTTCAAGCACATTTAATAAAATACTATGATCTACTGTGTCAAATGCCGCATGCATGTCAAAAACAGATACCAAACCCAACTTACCTGCTTCCATCCCGATGATAAATCTGAAACAACCCGCAAAAGAACAGTTTCCGTTGAATGAAACCGTCGATAAGCGGATTGATTTTTGGTAAACAGACCAGTGGAGTTCAAGTACCCCACCAATTGTTTGGCAACAATTTTCTCAAGCAGTTTTGATAGAAATGGTAGGTTGGATATTGGCCTTTAATTATCTGTATTGTCAGTATCCCACCGTACAACATTCTCCTGCTGGGAGTGCCATCGGGATAGTGTATTTAAATATATGGCAGGTATATTCCTAGCTTTCAATTTCTCCCATAATTTTTTATGACAGACCCTGTCGAAGGCTTTACTTAGGTCTAAGAAACACCCGTATATGGTAGTTTTTCGTTTCTTGTAGAATTATATTATTTGCTTTGCAGTGTATATTGCCATATTAGTGGATAATCTATATTTAAAGCCCATCTGTTTATCTTTAGACATTAATTTATCGTGTTTTTCATTCCTCTGTGTTTGTGGACCCATCAATTTGACTGGCGATTCGAGGTTTTGGTTTGATCAGGTTATTGCTTTTCTTCCAGAACTGGGCGAACTGCTTTGTGTCAAGCGATTTTACGATTTCTTCCATCTTTGTTTGTTCAGAAGAGCTTTAGCAGTGTTTAAGAGCTATTTTGAAGTCCTTCCTTTTCCGTTTTCTTTCATCCGCAATCCGCAAATCTTAATATGTCGGAAAGGCACCAACCGTCAGTTAGATATCTTCATTAATTGGGCCAACACTGTTAATAATAAAATCTGCTTCACAGTCGAACATGAGATTGAAGGTAAAATAATTTTTCAGATCTAACAATTGGAAAGAGTAATAATAGACATACTTTTGAAATATTTAGAAAACCAACTTTTACAGACACTAAAATAAATGCAAATTCAACTCATCCTTCCTTGGTCTCATACATTATCAGCTTACCATTCAATGGTACATAGACTCATTAACATTCCCTTGGACAATAAAGCGTATGAGAAAGAAAAGGCAACGATACAAACCATCACGGTTAATAATGGCTATGACATAAATAACATTGAAAAAATTATAATAAATAAGAAATATAAAAATAAAATTAATTTAATATATCCGGCAAATAATAAAAATACAGAAAAATTTGCATGTCTCGAATTCATCGGTCCAATATCCATAAAAATAGAAAAAGAAATAAAAAAATGTGGTCTAAATATAGCTTTCAAAACCAATAATAACATAGGAACAAACCTTAAAAACTCTAAAAGTAGAAATCCTAAACTTAATAATAGTGGCATATATGAATTAAAATGTGACCACGCCGACTGCAACGCTACTTATATCGGACAGACGGGAAGGGCTTTCTCAACTAGATTCAAATAACATATAAGATGTTATAATAATAAAAGCACCTTTTCCAAATTCGCAGAACATCTCTTAGTAAATAATCACGTCCCGCTTGACAACAATGAACTTAAACCCTTACATATAGAAAGAAAGGGCCATAGATTAAATTTACTTGAACAATTAGAAATCAATAAAAGAACCAATGACCCTAATATAACATCAATTAATAAAGTAAGGAAAATGATTTATTCCCCGCTTCTAAGTATGTTCACAAAACCTAAACAATATAACGCATTTATATAAATTAATAACTGCTACATCATTATTAAACAATTAAGATAACATTAATGTGGGGAAAACAGACTTCAAAATACCCCCAATTATTTTATCAATAAATCGGTTTAACCGGTAATCAATCATTTTAAATTGGGAGGGGGTAAAATAGAATCATATAAATAAGTCGTCTAAACGTGGCTAAAAACCACAGTTTGAAAATGGCCTTGAAAGCCGAAACAGCTGTAACAATAACAAAAAATACTTGCAGAACTTAATAATTATATTATTAAATTTGATTTTAATTAAATTAAAAAAAAAAAATACAGTGTGTGGCAAGCCTACGCACGACGGAAGTGAAACTTTTAGTATTCTTCTCTCTCTCTTTTCATTTCATTCTCTCTTTTTTTCTGTCTATTGACATATTTATAAGTAGCGTGTGATAAAAAAAATTAAAAGTTATAAAAATATGGGATTCAAACCCGGGTCCTGCATAACGAGTGTCGAACGCTCTGCCTCTAGACCGCGAGGAGAGGTATTTCGCGCGACGAGAACTGCGTATACGACGTGTACTCCTCAATTGACTTGTCCGGCTGTGTTTTTTACTAAAAAAAATTGTCACGCATGTCTGCGAGGGTAATTAGTCGCGTTATCGGTAATTTAGTATTAGTAATTAGTAATTTTAATGATTCAAAATAAAAATAATTAATCAAATACCGAGCGACTCTACCGGCTCGATTTGTAAGTTATATTTCGACCAAAATATCATATAGTCAAAATATCTAAAAGTCGCAGCACGAGAGCATTTTATCACTTTTCCTCGTATTAAAAAAATCACAAAAAGAAAAAAAAAATTAGTTAAAGCGGGGATCGAATCTCGGTTCTTCACGACGAGAGTCGGGCGCTCTGCCTCTAGACAGCGAAGCTGAGTTTGGAGAGTGACCTAAACTAGGTATATAATATTAGCTAGGCTCCTATAGCGAAATGATCACAGTTTTTCGTGACGGTCATGAGTCGGTTTTACTCCGGTCCTCGAAATTGCATGATGCACGTAAAGAAGTTTCACTTCAAAAAAAAAATTACTAACTAATGCTTCTGCCACAGACGTATATTAATTGATTTTCTTGTTGTTATTCCTTCTCCATAATATGTTATTAGGCTGTTGCGGAGCATTAAAAATAGTTGCAGGTAGATTTTCAGACTATCTATTTTGTTCTTAAGATTATTAGTGTATATAGAGTGATCGAGCCAGGAAGTGTTATTGTGTGCATCGCTAATATATGTATATACGTCATTCGGTATTCTTTCAATATTGATACAACTGTATTTTCAGTGTAGAAATGAGAGAGTTCTTTCCCGAATATAGAGGATGGGTGAGCGTTGAAATCTCCCATAAGAATGGTTTCAGAGTGTTCGTTATCTTTAATGATGGTATGTATTTTGGAAGGTAGTTGGTGAAGTTGGTAAGGTTGTCCGCGTTACATACCGGCATGTAGACAGTCTGTATGCTTATCGTCCCTCCGTGGGTCCCTATCGTGGTTATCTGAATACCAGCGATGCGGTCATCTCCACATGGTATTACTGAAGCCTGCAGCTCGTTCCTCCAAAGTACTGTGACTCCTCCGTAGGTTCCGCCCCGTAGCGGTACGTTTGCTAATCTACAGCAGAGGTACCCCATCCCTGGAAGTTCGGTTTAATTTTGGATAGATTCGATTGTAATAACCACGTTTCTTGCAAAAGTGTTACATCATAGATATCGCCCATATCTATAATGAAGTTGATGTTTCTTTTAAAACTTTTGCAGTTTATCAAAATTCTCTTAATTTTGTTCTTTTCCATTGTATTTTTTTTCAATAAATTTACGGAAAACAGTGGCCAAAATTTTTTGTTCATGTAGATTTTTAAATCCTTATTCAGTATGACTATAGTTGACTAACTTGAAAGATCCAAACTTCGTGGGATTTCGTTGTATTATTTTTCTACTTGAATGTTACTTTCGTTTATTTTACTATTGATAAAGTTTCGAAAACTGTCCTCAGTTATGCCATTGTCGAACCTCGACACACAAAGCGTTGTTTTTAATTTAGAGGGAGTTCTCAATCATTGTTCCAGTTGCAATATTATTTCTCCATCTCCGTAGTTTTCTTGTAATGGTTTTATAACCTTCCGTATTAAAATTAGTTGTCTCTGGTTTGCATGATGGGTGTTGCGGATAATGCGAGGGGCGGCGCGAGCGGGGTTATCATATTATTGCAGTGTGCATTGTCTGAATGTGATCCATTAGTAGGCGTCCGTAAGCTTGAGCGGTTCTTATCTACCGTTACCGTTGTTCATTGGTGACCTACAAAGGACGGCAATGTGTTTACGTTGTGATTTAGAATATGGTTATGATTGTTTATTTTCGTTTAAGTTTATTTTACTTGGCTGATTCTGCTTCAGGTTCCTGCTTCATCGGAGTTCAATAAATTTATTTTTTATTATTATAAAACAAAAAATAAATTATGTCCATTTTAAAAAATGTTAATGAATATTTCAAATTTCCACTGCTCATGATGTTTTTTTTTGTAAATGACATTGCGAGCTGAAACTAGTTGCTTTTACCCAGAAATTACAGATAGAATTTTTGTTGCTTTTGCATATACTTTTCTACTTTATATTGAAAATGTAAACATTTCGCTAACAGCTTCGCTATTGCTAATGTCTTTCTCGGGCTTCTCCGGCTTCTTCCACCATTCACTACCGTATACCAACCACAATGTTACTAATAATAATAAGTGAGTGATTTTGTGTTGCGCCGTTATTATGAAACATAATCTCAAGAGTGATGTGTTAGGACTGTTAGGTATTATCAGGCTCCCAGAGGGGACTGCTCCAATGGCGCCTGCACAGGCATCGCCGGCCCTGGATAAAACACTCGATTGTCGTGTGTCTCGCTTGTTATGGCATTTTTACTACACCAATAGATTTGTGTGACAAATGTGGAGATCCGCAAAGAGTGCAAGGCTGATGTAAGCGTAATGAGTAAGATTAAGAAAGGGACGCTTAGATGGTTTGGGCATGTAGAGTGAATGCGCGAAGAAAGGAGTGTAAGGAGAATATACAATGCAAATGTGAATGGTAGCAGAAGACATGGCACGACCAAGTGAATCAGATACTTGAGTCGGGCCATGTCAAGAGTCAGAACAATAGAAGAGTATGTATGAGGCGATGTATGAATGTGAATGAGGCAAGACCGAGTTGTTTGGCGGTCCGTCCTCTCTGCCTACCCCTGCCATCAATGTATAAGGCGCTAATAACCTCAAATCTACATCGTCAATGTGGAAGTAACACTGCAAGTATTCCAGGGATTTTTTCCTTTCATTCCAAATACTAATTTTAATAAATAATAATTTGTATAATTACCGACGTATTATAAATAAATGTTTTGTAAGTGCATTCACAGTCGCTTGACACCACTTTGCTCAGAGTCGCTTGTGGTAAATTAATATCTCGCGGTGAAAAATTGATTCCAAGCTACGTCACGCCTTTCTAACCAATCACCACTCTACCCCCTCGATGAGCGAACCCTGTAAAGTATATGTTTTCTAAGAACCTCGGGTGCGTACAGACCCATCTAGCACTAGTAAACTATGTAGTTCCTAGATGTCACAGACGCAAGTACTCCGTTGACGCACTTCCCCGACTGGCCTCATATTAAAGTTTCAAGGGTTTAAAAGGTAACCTACCTGCATATTGTAGTTTATAAATCAATTTTTATTTTATTTTCTCTACTGCTGATTATTTTCACATCCCAAATACCATTTTTCTGTAAATTTTTGCCATCATGTTTCTTTGCTGCAAATATACTCTCCCTTTCATTTATTTATCACTTACTCGCGTACACTAATGTTTGGCTATAATATTTGTGCAGATTCACCGAACTGAGGAGCTTCCCCCCATTCAAGAAACCCCGGTGGACGACAACACAGTCACTATCCTCGGTGATGTCAACGATCAGTCGGATGGTCGTGTCGTATACGTCACATACCAGGCCAACAGTGATGATAACGACGGCACCTCAACTTTCCATATCATCAACCAAGTAAGTGTTGTTAAACTGCTTTATTATTCGTGTGCTCTTTTTTCCCTTTAATTTAAGTATGTTTAATGTCCAGTGGGAGATGTTCTCAATAATATAATATGTATTTCCATTGGTCGAGATTGACCTTATTTATTGCTATCAAGTTTAATTTGTAGAACTCCACTTTTATTTTAAGTTTTTCTTTTATGTACAATAATATTGTTATTTACTTTATAATTATTATATAAATTAAATACTTATATTATTGAATATGCTATAATACATATGTTTTAAAATTAAATAGTAATATTATTGAATATGTAAAAAAATTTAAAAAAGAGAAATTGTTCTTGTCTTGTCTTTGTTTAGGTCTATTCATCTTAGTCAACTTCATCACAGTACTCACACAGATGCATAACTTACATTATTTAGACTTTAATAAAAACAAAAATAATAAAAAAAAATTTCACAATTCCAAAGTTCGAAGCCAAAACATATTGAAGTATTTTTTATATAAAATGTATATTAGCATGCTGAATATTGTTTTATTTCATTGTTATTAAAATACAGTTTAGATAAACTCAAATGAATGTGAAAATCTTCAGGACTGAATTCAAACGAGTAATAAACAATGACAAGGCATACGCTCTTAGAATATTCTATCACAGTGAATGTATAAACTTACTGTTCCTTTTCTGCTAGTCGTTTCTAATACCAGACAAAGGACATCGTGCATAACTGTACAGAGAAATTAATATTCTTTGAAAATCATTGGGCTCATGGAAAATTTATCTATATTGATAGACATGTGCATTAGGCTGGAGCGGCATTGCAAAAATCAAATGTTAGTATTGTTATAGCCAAAAAGACGCCTTATATCATCTATATTCTCGTAAAAATACTCCAAGAATTATATTCATATGTCTTTATACGGCAACCTGTCGATTTATGAATGCGAAAATTATAAATTTCGTCATTTTTTCACGAAATATTTCAAAATGTCAAAAATTACTGAAAATTTTATGTTCTTAAAATTTGAATACCTTTATTGAACATTTGAACATCTTATGAAAATCTTTTTTTTTTAACATTTGCTTACATAATATTGGATTAAACGAGAATTTCTGAGCACAGGGGAGGCAAACCTGCTAACATCGTGGGGTTGCTTTTCAATCACTATTTTTGCCAAAGCTTCCACCGAGAGCAAACCTGTGTGATTTTTTATTTTTATAAGTGAACGTTTAATAATTTTTTGTACAGATTTTTAAAATTCACATATTGTATTGAGTTCAAATTTTATGAAAAAAAAATTGGTTCAATTTTCGGAGCTCCTTTTAAAATAACCTTAAAGTGTTGCCAACTATCTTAATGATGGACAAACTTTTTCTGTTTTTACGACACGTGTGTTAATAATAACCACTTGTTTATTGAATTTTAGTATGTAACTTATGGATTCGGGAATGGATTGCAAGATAATCCAGACTTTAAGAAAATTGGAAATTTTAATGACAAGATCAATTCTTTTGGAATGGAAATCAACGAAAAATTATTCAGCATCACCTCACAAGTGCTAAAAATTCAACATGTGTGGCTGTGAAAAAATTGGCACATCCCACAACCTCCAAAGAATAACTTTTCTTTTAAGTCCAAATAACTTCACAAGAAATAATGGTGGGAGCAAGGTATATTGTTTCACCAAAAAATAACAACCCAACAAAACTTATCAACTAATAAATGAAAAGAAATCTCTAATGTCTCTTGTTACATCCAAGTTTAGTTTGTCTACATAATCTGCAACAAAGCAATGTAACACAAGATAGTCGACGGCAGCAAACTCTGAAATCACTTATGTATCGGAAAACATATGCAAATTCACTGTTAAATATTATTACATGATAATACTGTGAGTATGCTGTAGAGATCCCCACATGTATATGCATAAGATACGGAGGCAACCGTATAAAACAATATTATTACATGATAATACTGTGAGTATGCTGTAGAGATCCCCACATGTATATGCATAAGATACGGAGGCAACCGTATAAAAACAATATTATTACATGATAATACTGTGAGTATGCTGTAGAGATTTCCACATGTATATGCATAAGATACGGAGGCAACCGTATAAAAACAATATTATTACATGATAATACTGTGAGTATGCTGTAGAGATCCCCACATGTATATGCATAAGATACGGAGGCAACCGTATAAAAACAATATTATTACATGATAATACTGTGAGTATGCTGTAGAGATCCCCACATGTATATGCATAAGATACGGAGGCAACCGTATAAAAACGAAGCCTTATAATATAATTTTTAAATTAATACATCTACGAGTATTCCAAAATTATTTGATAACTGTTCAAACTGGTGATTCACGGCATTGCGATTGGTTTGGCGAATATCTGCTCTTATGCATGGTAATGATGGTAATAGATGATGACCACTTCATAAGAATATAGGTATGATGCGAATAACAAGATAAAATTACCTTCTCTGGTAAATGTACATAATCTTTTTACAAGGAAATTTTGTGAAATTATTATCTGGAAGGAATGCGATGTGAAAACACCACCAATTCTATTCGATTATGATGTCTGATCATTAGTTGTGACAACTTATGGTAGAATATTGTAATAAGGTAATAATTTTCCAGATTACCTGCCACCCTTAGCAGCAGAAATGTGCATTGCATAAAAAATGCACAGAAATCACTGTCTATACGTCTGAAAGCAAAGATGAATATATTCACCCAACTATAAAATCTAGCCAAATATACATTTATTTGAAACAGAATGTTATTTATCAGCACTAAACAAGTTACAAAAATTTTCTATTTATTATTGAAATGTCACGACTTTTCGGTTTCATTATAGCTTTAATTAATTTCAGAAAACTTTTATTTTTGTTATATTTTTTTCCAATTATCCTCTTACTCTAAAAAACGAAAGTTGGATGCCTCTCTGGGTGTTTTTGAAAACATTGAGGATAAAAAAACTGAAGAAATTTTACAAAATAATCTGATATATTTCAGAAAAAACCCGAAAATTGATAAAAAAAACAACTTTTTGTGTTATTTATACAAAATATATCGATTATAAAATATATGTATAAAATATTGGATACTTTATTCGATGAAACCTCATAATTTGACATTTGCTTATGTTAAGTTGCAAGCGGTTATCACGACACCGTATAATTAATCTTGACAAGTTATTTGACAATATATGGCAATCGTTAATGTTTCTGATTGCTTTGAATAATTTCAGGTCGTCTGCAAACATTAACACTTGAACATCATTGAAAATATACAATACATCATTGACAAATAATATAAACAGGATTGGACCTAAGTGTGATCCCTGGGGAACACCACTCGTAGCAGTGAATTTGTATGAAAATGTGCCATCAATTTTAACAGCCAGTAACCTGTTGGTCAAGAAACTATTAAACCACTTATATAGTGAACCACCTATACCGAATTTATGGAGTTTATTCAGCAATAACTCATGATTGACTTTATCGAACGCCTTACTAAAATCGGTATAAATAGAGTCAACTTGACATTTACTAGACATAGAATCAGATATATAGTTTTGATATGTTAACAAGCTAGTAAGGGTAGATTTGCCAGTAGAGAAACTATGTTGTTTAGGAGAAATGACGTGGTTTAATCGGAAAATAACTTTTTTAAGAAGAATTTTTTCAAAAACTTTAGGAATTGTTGATAAAAGGCACACCGGTCTGTAATTAATCACCTCGTGTTTATCGTCTTTTTTAAAAATAGGCGTAAGAAAGCTGAATTTCCATTTAGTAGGAAAATATCCTGTTCGTAAAGACTGATTAAACAGCAAATATAAAGGATACGCCAGATTGGTAGCACAATTATTCAAAAATACAGGAGGTATTTTATCTGGTCCACCACTTTTGCTTTGATCTAGTAATTTTAGTTCAGTCAATATATCATTATATTCTATGTGGATAAAAGATAAATTAAGATTATGATCAGTAGTAAAATTTGATACTGTACTAGCAGAAACTGGTGTCTCACATTCATAAACGCTTTTTAAAAAAATCAGCAAAAAGGTCAGCGATACTTTGAGTGTCTTTGGGTCTTTGGCCTTTTTACCTGCATATTCCAAGTTGGCGGGTATACCAAAGTTGTTATTTTTCATTGATTTGGCATAGTTCCAAAAATACTTTACATTATGATTTATTGAAGTTTCAACATTATTAATAAAAGAATTGTAGCACATTTTTGATAAGATTTTACAATCTTTTCTAACGTTTTTAAATTCAATATAATTTGATAAAGACCTGTCTTCTTTATTGTATTTCTTATGTAAAACTTTTTTAAGGGCAGTTAATTGAACAAGTTCTTTATTGAACCATCTCGGATATTTTGATTCTTTAAAATGAATGAGTGGGATGAGATCTGAAATAATTTTATCCAGCAAGTAATAAAATGATTCAATATTTTGATTAATATCAAGATTAATAATTAATTTACAACAAGACACGACACATCAGGGGAAAAACAGGTTAATAACGACTCAAGTGCATCTTGAGCATTGCGTTGGTTGAGATTTAGGCAATCCCTCGAGTCGGCCAGGAAGGTAAAAATGACCTGTCATCTGGTTTATTCAAATAAGATGCCCATCTTATTTAAATGGAGCTGGCTGCGATGCGGCGGGAGGCCTTGGCACAAAGCGTTCGAGTCAGACGCGGGAATTTTCAGCACAACAATTGTCGTGCCCGAGCTCTAGGAGCATTTGCTTTGTACTGGCGGGTCACGGGTCATGTCCGCGGGCTTAGTTTGTGCCGCGTTCGAACGCGACTGGCGCCGTGTTTGCGGCACATGTTGGAACTAAAAACTGGTAGGGTTTTATCCGGCATTTTGGGAGTCCGGTACCTATTGCTTATTTGCATTACGTAACAACATGTTTCCCGGGACGAGCAGACACGTTGTTGGATAAGCACATAGATTCAATGACGATTCGATATATTGCAACGAATTTGTCCACGGTGCAACGAACTAACGATTACATTCAACGACGCCATGTACAATGAGGCATTGATTGCTATCGCGGATCTTTGCATTGTCATTGCCAATCGTTATCACTCAATCATTTCGGTATGAGTTTGCCAAAACGAAGTGCTTCTGATTTAATAATTCTGACACTGAAATGAATTGTGAACTGCAGTACGATACTGCAGAAATGGTACCGATTATTACTCACAATGTCCCACTACTGACTCATGAAGAAAAAATCATTTACGACCGTGTGCAACATAAAAAAAACAATCGTCCATGGCCACAGTGCTGAAAAAATGCAAAATTATCATCTGTGATGAATGCGCTATTGCACATAAACATTCTCTTGAGGCATTGAACAGAACACTCAAAGATATAAAAAAAAGAAAGACTATTCGGCGGCATTCTGTTACTCCTTTCAGGTGATTTCAGACAAACACTTCCCATCATTCCACGTTCAACGTACGCTGATGAGATCAACGCTTGCTTGAAGTCATCGCCACTGTGGCGATGTTGAAAAAGTCCAGCTAAAAATAAACATGCGCGTCCAAATGCTACAAGATCAACCTGCTGAAACATTCTCGAACCAATTGTCAGGTATCGACGGTAAAAAATTGCTGTCTATGAAAATACTGGATGCATCAAATTGTCCAATAATTTCTGCGCAATCGTTGATTAGTAAAATGCTCTCATTCACCGCATATTTCCCGATGTATGCACATAATACATAAATCATGCGTGTCTGGCAGAAAGAGCCATTTTGGCAGCAAAAAATGTGGACGTCGACGACTTAAACTTCAAGTTACAGCAGTCGTTGCCAGGCGACTTGGCATCATACAAATCGATCGATACAGTTTGCGATGCCAACAAAGCTGTAAATTATCCAACAGAGTTTTTGAACCTTCTATGACTGAAAGTTGGATTTCTGGTTATTTTACTTCTGAATTTGAAACCACCACGGCTGTGCATTGGCATGCGATTGGTCATTAAAAAATTTATGAAAAACATTATCGAAGCCACCATTTTGAATGGCAAATTCCGAGAAGAAAATATTTTGCTGCTACAAATTCTAATGATTCACACAGACTTGCCAATTGAATTCAAATGCATTCAATTTCCTATTAGATTGGCTTTCGCAATGACAATCAATAAGTCGCAAGGCCGTACGAGGTCTGTTTGTGGCTTAGATTTGGAAACACCATGTTTTTCACATGGACAATTATACGTGGCGTGTCCTCGCGTGGGCTTATTTGTGTTGGCTAAAGACGGACTGACAAAAAATATTGTACACTCAATTGCTCTTAAAAATTAAAATTGTTTTTCTTCATTTCATTTTCCTACTTAAGGATAAAAAATATATTACTTTTTTTCACTTTTCATTTATCTTTTAAGAGATCAAACAATGAATATGTCCATTACTTTAATGAAATACATTGAATTGAGAAAATGAATCTTTGTTTTTTTTTTTTTTTTTTTTTATCAGCGGTCATCGTCTACGGCGCTCCATTCCTCTTTCTGTCATAGATCCCATTCCCACACACTTACAATACATTCGTTATTTTTTATTTAACAACCAAAATGTTCACTACAAATAATTTATATAGCAAAACAACGTTTGCCAGGTCAGCTAGTATCCTATATTTATTAGTAGTATGTATACGTAGTCCAATGAATAAATGAGTTGGAAAGTAAAATAAACAAATTGTAACAGAAAAACTGACACAAATGAATCTAATAATAACGTCGCAAACTAAAAATATAAATAGGACATGCTGTATGCTTTTTAACAGTATTCTTTAACGACAATCAAATATATACACTTGCTGTCCCACTTCCGCTATTTGCAATAAGTGAGCATAAACAAGAAAAAGGGCTTTTCACTGGCGGTGGAAGCGTATCCCGATTCACAAATACATTCAATGCTAAGCTTGTTTATTGGAGTCAACTCTTGTCACATTATCCATACCACATAAGAACATTTTCTGATTGCACAACGTCTATCCTTTTTTTAATTTTTTTTTATTGTTTAACTTATAACATTGTTACATTGTACATAAAATTAGGTAATAATAGGTAATAGTGAAAAACATATGTTATTGAAATTCTATTCCAATGAAGAGTGCTAGCTCTTGAGCTTGGCGTAGGAGTTATTTCACAATTATTTCATGTTTATATCAGTAATTAATATTAATATTATTATTCCTTATATGTACGTATTCCACTGTGAAACGTAAATGGATTAATTTGTGGATAATTGTAATTTTTAATTATGTGTTTTCCATTTTTAGGATGCTGATGTGAAGACGCTGGGTGAATGTGATTTATATAGTACAGAAACCATGGAAGACGACGGCACATATGAACAAAACCAACAATCTTTACCTGAAGCTATGTTTGATCAGGTATTTATACATCTGTTTTTTTTTTTACATAATGACATTTTTTTAGGATACCTAATGGAATCCCACAAAGAAAGATAAAATTTTAATAAACTTAATTTTTAATTATTATTTTTTAATACAGGTAACTGATGAAGATGGTAATCCACTACATTTTACAATGCACGATGGAACTCAATTAGCAATCACTTCATCAGACGGAGGAAAATCATTGCAGGTGGGATCATTTTCCTATTTATCAATAAGCAAAAGTATACCATTCAAATTTAAATACATAATCAATCAAACACAAATCAATGGTAAAAAGGCTAAATAACGGATGCGCCATATTGTAAATTTTACAAGAGAGGAAATCAAAGTTTTTTTTTTAATGAATAATGAGCATAACTTTTTTTTACTATTAATAAAAATCAAAACTATTACGTCAGAATATTAAAAAAACATTTTTAGTATTTTTAGAAACATTTGGATACTTTCGTTTCTAAGTAACTGGCATTTCAACAAAATGACCTTCAAAAAAGTTTAAGGATAAATAAATTGCTGATAAAATTACTAATGATTTATTCTCAGCATGATGAAAACTTTTTAAGAACAATGGTTAAGTAAGGTAAGTTTTTAGATTCTCACGGCCAAAAGCATTTTTATTGTTTGTTTTTGAGGTATTATGCCGTGTTGCGCTAACTCCTTCTTTAGCCGACGTTTCGGACAGCATTGCAGTGTCCATCATCAGGGCAGATCCGGTAGATCCGAAGATGTGTAAATTTTGGTTGTCGAGTTTGTGCTTATTTGTTTGTGGCCTGGGCCCGTCCAAGTGCGAAATGCCAACGGAAACGTCGGCTAAAGAAGGAGTTAGCGCAACACGGCATAACACCCCAAAAACAAACAATAAAAATGGTTAAGTTATTTTGTTTGAAGCAAAGAGATTTAATGCTATGGCAATTGCTAGATTGTGTGAAGCAAAAAGGTTTAACTCCAACATTGCTGAACAAAATTGGAGGATTATTGGTTTGAGTCTATATACACAGTAGAACCCCGATAATTCGAAAAAAAGCGTAAATAGAAATTTTCGCCAAAAAATATCCCTAGAAATTTTTTTTCATATAAAATGCTTTTTTAATTTGAAATTTGTTAATTCGTAATTATTAATAATTCGTAATTAATGTTCGTGTAATTCGAAAACATTCGATTTTTGCGAAAATAAATTTTAGTTTTAGGAATTTACACCAAGTATCTAAATTTAGTGGGTCAGCCGCGACAGAACTCGATCGCGAAATTTCGATTTACGCTGAAATATATCATATCTTTACGAATTTACATCAAATATCTGAATTTAAAGGGTCGGTCGCGAAATTTCGATTTATGCGTAATAATATAATGTATTTTTACGAATTTACTTTGAATAACTGAAGTTGAAGAGCCGACCGCGGCGGTAATCGGCTGCGAAAATTCGATTTACACGGGAATAATTCTTATTAATACGAATCTACTCCTAAGATACTACCCGAGTATGGAGGGGCGGCCGAGGAACTCGATTTACACGGGAATAATTCGTATTAATACGAATCTACTCCTAAGATACTACCCGAGTATGGAGGGGCGGCCGAGGAACTCGATTTACACGGGAATAATTCGTATTAATACGAATCTACTCCTAAGATACTACCCGAGTATGGAGGGGCGGCCGAGGAACTCGATTTACACGGGAATAATTCGTATTAATACGAATCTACTCCTAAGATACTACCCGAGTATGGAGGGGCGGCCGAGGAACTCGATTTTCGGCGTTTTTTTTTTTTTTCATAAATTCATGAATTACGCGGGAATTTGATTTTTGAGGTCCCGTGGATTTAGAATTAATGAGGTTCTACTGTAACTATAGTGCATAAAATATTATTAAGGATAATTAATAATATAACATCGCGATATCCGCCCGAATCAAGACTTTTGTCTAATTAATCCATAATCTAGTTGACTGTGCTGTGATTTTCGATGGAATCCCAGAGTGACCGCCATTAAATAAGCTTTTACATTTTTACATTGTGTTTGTCTCCTTTTTTCGAATATAGGCACAATTTACGGAATCTACGGAAATCTATCTTACATATCTCTACGGAAAAAATGATGATTGTACCTTCCTTCCCAAGGATTGGAGTGAACCGCGCCAACAACCTCGCCAAATGCACGCCGATCGGGTAGGACCGACATTTATTTCGTATATTAACTGCTGTAATGTCATACGATTTCAGAGAAATGCCTATTAGGTTTATTTTTGTAGTGCCTTTTTTGTGAAATATATAGATGGTGCTTAATCAAAGCTAGACAATAACAACTAGTAATTAAAATAACCTTTCTCAGATTAAGCAACGATACCTAATTTGTAGGTATATTACATTCTCTCCTCCACACAGCATGCTCAAAGATTATAAAGGACCTGAAGGAAATTGCAGTCTAAACGTTTGGGATGAAAATAATTTGAGCACACATGGTTTCCTGATGATGGTACGGTCAACGTGTTCCGATATCGTGATAACTAATGTATTCGAAATTTACTAAAACTTGTTAATTCATTCGTTAAGGGCCTGCAATCCCTTTTTTAAATAAATTAGAAAAACTCTATTCCGACATCGTAATAATGAATGTATTCGAAATTTACTAAAAGTTCAACCAGAAACCTGTTCATTCATTCGTTAAAGGCCTGCAATCCGCTTTTTAAAAATAAATTAGCAAATATTCTTTTTTTCCGTATTTGTAAATATACAATGTATAATAAATATTACCCAGTTATTTTCACATAATTGAATCCGGATTGCTTATATCCATTTCTCAATTTTTTCTCGGTTTGTGGGAAACTTTAGCGAAAATAAGACATTTTAAGAATAATTATCGGAATGTATATAGAAAATATTTATTCCTATACCTAAAATTTTAAGCCTACATGAACGTTCCTTTTCATGTAACATATCTTCCACCACCTTCATCACCTCTACAGCAATAGTTATAACTATAAAAATAAATATGACAAAAAACAACATCGCTTGTCACTAATATCTGTTGCGCTGATTCAGGTAAAATTTAAAAATTGCTCAATATATAATTATAAAGGTAAGGGTAATATATATATAAATACTTTGTAATATATATTTTTTCAATGAAAAGAAAAATGTAATTAACATAGTACACACAAAATAAATTACTCAACGACGCGATTTTTTCATATAATTTAACACGCAAATAATTGTGTACTTAATACAACCCTGAATCAGAGACAAGCCCGAAAAAATAACCCATACTTCTAAAGTTTTTTGCGCGTATCAAGTAAAAACGCGTGATTTTAACCAACACATCAATAATTATCATGTGCCATGTCCTATTGTTTATATGTATTCGTTAAAAGTGATTGCGACTAGTTTGAAAGATGACGTCAGAAAATTTACTTGTCGATAGTGAAATTCTATATTAAGTAAGGTATATTTTTTTGTATTCAGATAGCTGATTACATTTTCTAAAATAAATTCTGCGATAGGTACATTCTAAAATATTTGGATCTGGTAAGTTTTTAGATTCTCACGGCCAAAAGCATTTTTGTTGTTTGTTTTTGGGGTGTTATGCCGTGTTGCGCTAACTCCTTCTTTAGCCGACGTTTCGGACAGCGTTGCAGTGTCCATCATCAGGGCAGATCCGGTATCTTACACATCTTCGGATCTACCGGATCTGCCCTGATGATGGACACTGCAACGCTGTCCGAAATGTCGGCTAAAGAAGGAGTTAGCGCAACACGGCATAACACCCCAAAAACAAACAACAAAAATATTTGGATCTGGGTTATTTTTGTGACTGAAAAAATGAACTTGCCCAGCCATAGCTTTTTTTTTTTTTTTTTTTTTTATAGTGAATACCTCACAAGAGTCCCAACTGCTCCCGTCTGGAGCCAGTGAGACTATGGCATCCCCAATTGGATGTTGTGAGGCCGAAGGTAAGTGGGGAAGGGAAAGAGGAAGGTGGGGAAGTACCTGGCTATTCAGATCTAGTCACTAAACACGGCTAAAGCCATTTGGAGCAACGTTTCAATTCTGAATGGTGGTCTTACACCAGGGCGATACTGGTAGTATCTTCCACTCTGGGAAGCAAAATAAGTAAACTCTAGACCAGGGGTTCCCAACCCCGTACCCGCGAGCACCCAAAAAGGCCCTTTTCATAAATGTGCACGTGAATCAAACCAAAATTGTGTTGGGGTCATTTTTCAATGGATATGCCGTGTCTAGTCTAATTTAGTCTTATGGGTCAAAGGACTTACCGTGTGTTTCGTCATTCATACGTTTGAAGTTAATTGGTTCAAATGACATATGTACTAGTTTCATTTTGCAGGAAGTAAAATGATTGAGGTGATAACAGTATTAAACCACCAATACGCCAAATTCGCTGAACAGTCGGGTGTAATTTTTTTTACTTTTAGGGTCATGTAGGATAAATACCAAAATCAACCTGGTACACCTAAACACAATTTTGTGTGAAATAAATCCATTCGTTTTTGAACGTAGTACCGGAGGGCATTTGATGTAAATCCAAAAAAGGTTCTTCCATCTACATGGGAGTTGAATCAATCAAATCAGCTTCAAATTCTGTTTGTTAACTCAATTTCCTCTAGGGTGGTATCTGTCATTTAGCCTTTTTACCATCGATATATTTTTGTGATAAAACTAAAAAATGGTTGGCCAATGATGAATTGACTTGAATATTACACAATTTAAAAAGAAAAAAAAAATTTGTAGGTTACTACTCACGATGGACAAACTATTCCCGTTCAGCTGAGTGAAAAAATGGATGACGAAGATGACAATGTAAGTTTATTTATTTTTTTATTTTAGTTTATTTAGGAAACAGACAGTTGTACATGTGAATAAATTTTACATTTTAGTTGAATATAAGATAAACCAGTTAAGTTCCATTTACAATCTTTTTTATAGTTACAGGTTAGGAAGAAAATAGATATTTAAAGAAATAATTAAAATAATAAGCGAACAATAAAAAATAATCGTTGTGAGGTACATTGTAAGGTTAATTTGTTTTTAAAAGTTTTTAGGGTACAGTGGAAAATATCTTAAAGAAGCCATATTGTAAAACATAAATAAGATATCACCAAAATTTCATTTTAATAATAATAAAAATAAAGGTATTGTAAAGTAGTAATGCGAGTTCGATTAATGTAGACAAAAAGTGTGCGATGTAAATTTAAGCTCTTACGAGACGTATGATATGCCATAACTTGATTAAAAATAATTTGTTTACTGGAAGTTATAAGATTAAGAATAGTTTTAAATTGTGTATGCTACATAAAAATGCCAAATGCGAATAGAAATGAAAAGAAAAATCATTGGAGTATTTGAAAGGACTCATGCTATTTTGTTTATATCTGCCTCAGAAGAAATTCGAATTACCGGAAAGCCGTAATTTTTTTTCGTAAATATATAACAGTTTTTTGTCCAAAGGTATTTATAATTTTTATCACTTTTAAATTCCCTGGCTTTCTTCATTAGTAACTTGTTAGAAGGCGTGAGGTGATGATTGAGGAATATATGGCTTGCTACTCCTGGAAGGCCGATATCTGCTGAAGTCAAGGTCCGGTGGCGACGAGCAGCTACCAACAAAGCGTCCTTGCAATCTCGCCGAAGAAGACGTATGATTATATTTGATGTAGATATGGATGTGATTTTAGAAGCTGCCGTTGGCCATGGTCGCACTCTATGAATGAAGTCAATGTCTTCTTTTTGTAGTTGGTACCCAACTTTCTGGGATATATTCATTATTATATCCTGGAGGTTTTCACTTTTTGACATCGGAACAGATAATCAATTTTAGCGGTTTTACTGCTCAAAGCTAACATTTTAGCAGTTTTACTGCTCAAAGCTAACATTTTGGTGTTTAAAGTTTCAATTTGTGAAGATAAAATTTCCACTGATTTTATAATAGGTTCTAATTGATCTGTAAAGTCCTTGAGTCTTGCGTCTAGCTTACAAACAATGTTTTTTCCATCTCTTAAGTTTGTCATTGAGGGTTTTTTAGAGCCGGTTAAGGATTTCATTTAAATTTATAGGATTAACGTCATTACTATGTTTGTTTGCCCTCGTATTATTTTTCATGTTGTTGTTTAAATTAGAATATCACTTGTTAATTAAGAAATAATAATAGTCAACGTGATTGGTTTAATTTCAAACACTCAGCCAATAACAGTACGGATGGAGATTTAATAACCAATGAGAGATCTCCGCAGTAACGACACTATTTTGATGACCAATGAGAGATCTCACTTCAATATTATTATTTAGTATAGAATGGTAACAAGCATTTATTGGAGATTTATTTGGTTATTGATGTTTATCAGCGCTTGTAGAACACATAAATAATGTCACTTAGTAGATTCAGTAAAACTGTATCTATTTAGTACCGGAGTTTTAGATTAGGATACTTATTTTTATTGATAATCACAATAATTACAGAGACCAATGCTTATCAACTGTTAAACGTTATTAGGTAGTTTCCTTCAAATCAGTGGCGGCTCGTCTACGGGGGTCTTTAGGTCAATGACCTCCAAAAATATATGCTGCAATAGTATTAATATAAAAAAAGGATTTAACAAACTACCTGATTATTAATTTATTTTTAATATTTGTGCATATTCGTACGGTAATAGCGAGTTCCAGTGCCATTCAGCATCCAAATGAGAAGCTACTGTATGTTCCTATCGTGGGTCACTTTGAGTTTTGTCCCCAAGCTATCTCCGTTATTCTCTTTGCTATACAGATGAAGGAGGTAAACACTATCATGTCTGACGTATGCTTAGTATCATACAAAATTTATTTTAAAGGGATTTTCGGACATGACTGCGGTGAGATAGAGATATCTACAACCTAAGATTATTAAGGTATCAGAAAGAGATGTGAAAAAATGTCAGTCTTGTTGTGTGATAAATGATAGCCATCTTAAAATTGAATAATAGTTTGTGAAATTATGTTTATCATTGTTAACGTAATTTGCATGGATTAATTTAAAATTCTGTGGATTTCATATCGAACGAATCATGACAAAGGTATTCAAATAAAGTGAGAATTAGTTTGTGTTACAAGAGAGAAAAATAAAAAGTTTAAAAACAAAAGTTATAATTTTTATCAGTGCATTTGCGGGTGCAATAAAATGAATGTATAGGTACTTTTGCTTTCATTGTTTACTTTTTAAGTCTACTGATAAACAATGGACTGAGTTGGGAGTTAGTGATTAACCACTTAATGCTAGGGTTTTTTAACACAATGTTTGCGGGGGGTTTTTTAATCAATCTACGCCGTAAAGCGGGCAATTTTATCATGTTGGCGCGCAAAATTTCGTTTCATGTAAAATAGCTATAACTTCTGAACTATTGATCAAATTTAAATAAAATTTTCAGTATTTTACCTTATTCAAATTTTTTTATTATGATCTGGTCACAAATTTTTATATTTTTGAAGAAACAATTACGATATATAAGTTTAAATTTAAAAAAAAAATTGAAAAAACTGCACTTTTGTCGTATTGTCTATTTAGTCATTTTATGCACATTCAACATAGTATATATATTTTTTTAAATACACACCACTAAACACTAATATTGTTTGAAAGTATGAAATCGTTGGAAACAATTCCCTTCATGTAAAGGTACATCATAGAATTTACACATGTACCGGGTTTCGCTAAGTATTTTGTGTACCGCGCACACACGACATCGCTTTCGCAGATTCTTATTTTTACCAGGGCCTTCAATCTTTTCCAATATATGTTTTCGCATATCCATCGATAGTCTTCCTGGAGGATCAGATTTTGAAGATTTTTTTCGGATACCAGATGTTGATGGTGTTGGTTCCGGGTCTGACGAAATCTGATCAGCCACCCAGTGCTCTTCGATTTCCTTAAAAAATTGTTTATATTTTATTTTCCTTTCTTTTACGGAGTTGTACACAACAAATGAGTTGAATAATGCACAATTTATTATATACATCGCTAGCCTTTCTGTCCATTTGGTGGTTTTTCGTAAAATAGAATAATACGAAAGATATTGGTCTGCTAGGTCAATGCCTTTCATATATTTATTGTAATCGATTATCATTACCGTAGTCCATTTTATAGGGTATTTTTTATGAAAAAATATCCCTTTATTATGTAACAAATAAATTTTCGAGCACAGCACACAAATACTTTGTACGAAATTTTTAAAGCGGAATGTAGACAGAAAAGAAAATAGAGAACGTCTTGAACGAAACAATATCGCTTTCACTGAAGAAATATAAAGATTTAAAAAAAAACGAAACATTTATCTTACAGTTATTTTATTTCAAGTGCATGTTTTATGACCACAGTCGGCCGGCCACCCGACCCAATTCTACGAATTGCCAGGTACCTAGTACACGTGTCACGAGAGCTGACGCATAATTTTTACTTCACAGAGTAACCAACATCATACGTTACTCGCAATATATTGTTACTCTAAGTGTACCTACAACGCATTTTGGCGTCTCCCGCGCTTTACCAATAGTGTACAAATACGAAAAACGCTTTTAAGCGTCTCCCGCTCTCTACCAACAGTACGCAAAAGACGCTTTTAAGCGTCTCCCGCAAACAATGTGTTAATAAAAAGTATTTATAAAAAAATCAGGCTTTTTAAAATGTTTTTTTCTAAGTTTATACTTTTTTCAATTAAAATATAACAATTTAAGCATATGTAATTTTTTTTAAATTAATAATTCAATTTAGTGTGATAGATTTTAAAGCATGATATTAAACATAGATCCATTATTTTCATATTCACTATCAATATCTTCACATTGATTATCTTATATCTTATATTCGATATCTTATATTCATCCGTTTGGGATCTTATTTGAAAAAAAAAATTCAAATTCAAATTGATAAGATATGATAAATATATATTTTTTAATAAAACGATGCATTCATACAAACACGAAAATGCGAAAACAATATAATAAAAACAAAATAAGCAACTCAAAAACACGACCGATCTCAACTGCAGGCAAATTCAAACTGACACAAGCGTTACTCGTGTTAGCTAAAAATAGAACGCTGCAAGTTGAAACCGGCGAGCGTGACTCGTTTAAAAGCATGAAGTGGTTTAAAATTTTTTAGTAGGAAAAGATCTTAAAAAAAAAAACATTAATTAGATAAATAATCTTAAATTAAACAATATTGTACTGCCGGCTTCAGAATAGGTGGGTACCGGAAAATTCATTACATACATTGGTGTTTTTATAATATTCATTACACATTAGCAATATATATTAACATTTCATATTAATTTATTTTTTGATTGACGTTCACTTAACCGCCTTAAAATTGTTGGGACCTAGGTACATGTCTAATGCTTATTGTGTGTTTCAGATGCTCAAGGAACAATTGATCCTGGCTCCTGATATTGTGGGAGAGGAAAACAGTTCAGAAGAGTTGATGCAGCCCATCAGAGTCTTGGGGCCGGGAGGCCAGAGCGTCAGGTTCCTGGCCACATTGGATGGCAACAATCTGGAATATTTTACCTTTGCATAAAATGCCTAATTCCCGATAGATCCTGTGCTATTTGAGCTGTTTGCAACATTACCAAATCACTGTCAAATGATTTATTTCACCTCAATTTTAGAATACTCACTTAACCTAGGTATTTATATTCAAGTGACCTTACAGTAAGTAAGGTCCGCTAGAGGGGAATGCGACCAGGTTTTATGAGAAAACTAAACAATTTGTGGCTGTGTGTGACATCTAGAAACATAATATGTACCTAATTATATTAGTATATCATCGGTGTAGCCCAAGAAGTCATTAAACAACATTCATAGAAAATATGAGTCATTAAGTAACCTGATGATTTCTATTTAAATAAAAGTTCATTTTACACAAATAACTAATTGTTTTCTCCTTCTAACACCGTTTTGTTCATATTTGTAAATATGACGGTTGGGAGACACAATGATTTCTATGAGAACATATGAGCTGTTCCGAAAAGCGAACAAATTGATTCTGCTGGTAATAACTGTTTGTTCGAAAAACCAAACAAATTAGCTTGAGGAGTTAATAAATCAACACCAAAATTTCCTCTAAAATCAAAAGATTTGTAAGCAGGTACTCAAATATCTACCTACTTAATTATAATTCAATTTCATGTAACATTTTCTTTTTCAAATATATACAATTTGTCCAAAGAAATGATTTTTTTCATCAACTTTCTTCACACCTCACCTGCGTACTGCAAGACGTCCGCACCCCGCTCTTACCTCACCGCGCCACCATGGGCCACGGGCCTGCCGCTAGGCGTTGCCCGCCTTTAAAGGAGAGGTAACAATTAATCTTTGACTCTGCGGAAAATTACAACAGAGCTTGGCCTTGTGACATCTTCCCTTGCCTGCGCCCCCAGGCGCCTTGGCTCTGCGACATCTGCGGCCTGCATCTCCTGCGCGGCGAGCTCGTTCATCCAATTCCAAGTTCCACCAATCGACCAGGTCCATCGTACTTCCGGGTTTCTTACTTCACACTGGAATACCTGGAAGAAACCACCAGTGCTGAACATCACCTACAAGTCCGGTCTCTACCAATGCGGTGTAGAGCCACCGACTTCATCGCCTCGACTACTCCACCACTGTCATCTCCTATTCATATGGTGTTGACCATCGACCTGGAGGATTTGCCGTCGACTACATCCACCGACCCAGTGTCGATCTTCGGCCTCGGGAATTCGCCACCGATCATGCCCACCAACTGCGTCGAGCATCGGTTCGGAGTTATCATCAGCATTAACTACAGTGACTCATAGTGACCTCACAACCACATCTTTCAATCGTTTTCTTACCATCCCCAAAGTAGGAACCACGATCATGCGAAAAGGGTATTATCCAACAATTCCAGCATCCTGAACCGGAACATAAACAAATTCAGACAGATGAAATGCCAAATGGCTGAGTTGAAACAATTATATAGTATATATTATGATAATATAGTATGATACTAGATGTCACACACGGTCGCAGATTTCTTAGCTTTATCATAAAACCTATTCATACCCCGTTGACGCATTTCCCCCTACTGACCTTATGTAGTTATCTATATATATATATATTATATAATTCAATTTTTTTTTTATATACATTAGTACCATTTTTTGTTAATTTGCAAAATGTGCATGATTTAAATTCTCCAGACTAGAATTCTAGACCACTATTGTACAGCTAGATGATGTAAGTATTGTGCGGTTATAATAATCATGATTTATCATTATCATTCTCAATTCATGGTTAGTATTTCATCATATTAATAAACTCACATTCTCAAACATAATACATATTCAAAAAGCTTTGCTTGAAGTCATGGCCATGTATTAAAAAATTGCATTTTTGACAAGTGTGGCGTTTAAATCGACGCATTATTCGATTTTTTTTCAGGTTAAGTTTGGGTGCTGTAATTAAGTACATATTATCATTTTTGGCTACAACTAAAATTACAAAAATTTGGGAACTAACTAACCATCAAGCCGTTTCTCAGAGAGGATAGACCGCAAAAACAACTCAGTCTCACATTCATATATCGTCTCATACATACCCTTCTGTTATTCTGATTCTTGACACGGCCCGGTACTGTATTTGAGTATTATAATTTTTGGCCATGTGTTGTAGTGTTAAGTTTGATGAAGTGTATATTTTTATGTTAATTAATAATTGCCACGTTATTAGAAATATCAATTCACCAAAAAGTGTGCTGTATGTATGGTAAATATACGTAAATAATTATTACTCTCTGATATTGTTATCATTCCAATGCCTTGGAAAATCAAATTTTGTCCTCACATATTTATGGCCAAATACCACATCTCTCTGTTACATATTATTGAAATTCTTCCTCTGTAGAATAACAAACTGAAGGATTTTTCATTAAATCTCACCATATAATGTTGTCAGTCTTGTTTTTATAAGTTTTGTGCTCACATATTTATGGCCAAATACCCCATCTCTCTGTTATATATTATTGAAATTCTTCCCTTGTGGAAATAACAAACCAAATGATTTTTATTAAATCTCACTATATAATGTTGTCAGTCTTGTTTTTTAAAATTTTGTCCTCACATATTTATGGCCAAATACCACATCGCTCTGTTACATATTATTAAAATTCTTCCCTTGTGGAAATAACAAACCAAAGGAATTTTATTAAATCTCACCATATTATAGTTTTTAGTAGCTGAAGTTCCCGGCTGTGGGAAAAGGGACAGTAACCTTCCTCTTGTTTTCAAGGTAAAGCACATCTGGTTGAAGGTGTGTGAGAATCCGGCTCGAAGGACCACATGCAGAATTTCATCAATCTCAGAATAAAAATGTAGATTTGTATACCAAAGAAACCCACAGACACTCTTCTTTACATAGCTAAATAATAGTAACAATACTAGCGGTTTTTTTGCTGCTAGACCCTGCAGGTGGCTTTTTTGTGCTTCGGTGAATTTAGTAAAGGTAGTATTAGTAAAGTTTTGCCCATTTTAACACACAACAGCAGTGAGAATGTATGTAAAAATTTACTTATCGTGCAACACATAATTGAACATTTCTTTGTCCAATGTGCAAAATAGAGAAAAGAATTTGTTCATTTATACTTCAGCATGTCGACAAACAGTATAATAAAAGTGCAAAGTGTCTGTTAGTGGCTGCAGGCAGAAAATTTCCAAAGTACAAAATATCACATCAAATTTGTCCATTTGAACTTCAGCGTTATCTCTCCAACATGTCGACAATGGTATGTTGGGTAGATTTTATATTTCTGTAGTACCTACTTCCTCCGTCATGCTGCTCACAGGATCTTCGTAAGCAATGTTGGTGTTTAAACTTTGGTTTTGAAAAGGGGGTGCCAACATGTTAATATTACAACAGTCAAACATCACTACAGAAAAAAATTCTCATTTACAATTTGACTGTCCTAAAACGGGAACTTCCTAGTTGGTCAGTAAATGTTATATCAATTCTGTAATAGTTTCGGTAATCAATATCAATATGTATTATAAAAGTAAGTGTACGTAAGTATGGGGATACGATGTGGTAGACCTCTATCCCCCATTTATGAAGAAAGATCTCGTTTTTACCTGAAGGGCGTGCTTTTGAAGATATAAGGGTTGGAAGTTTCACTCTCAAGAAATTTCTAGAACAGTCCAGAACATTCGAAAGCATTCCACAATCGGGAATAGTCTGGAACATCCCAGATCATAATGAACTAAAAACGGGAATACAGGCCGTTTTCTGACAAACTTTTAGCAAATTCGTAATTGTGACAATACATTGGTATCTCTAAATCGTATAAAACGAAATCACTATCCGCGTCTGTCTGTTTGTGCGCTTAGTTCTTCTAATCTATGCAACAGAGTTTGATAGGATTTTCACTTAGAGAATTTCTTCCGGAAGGTTTATATATTACATGGATTATTATTGGAAGGTTTATATATTACATGGATATTATATTTATTGAAAGTAAATAAATAATGACCTATGCTGCTCCAATTTGGGCCACAAGCAACACAATTTTAAATTAGTGCCAGTTGTTTCACAGAATTTGAATATTTCATCAAATTACAAAGTTAATTTTCAAGATCTGTGAAAGTCCTATTCAAGTTCTACAACTGGCGAATCTCTAAATAGTATAAAATTAAGTCGCTATCCGTGTCTGTCTGTTTTTGCGCTTAGTTCTTCTAAACTATGCAACGGATTTCGATAGGGTTTTCACTATCCTTTACAGAATTATATGTATATATAATACATGTAAATTATTTTTATAGAAAGTAGAGAAAAGTCAAAGTTTTGCAATCAAGTTGTAAAAAAATATTTTCGGGCGCTTACATTGCTAAATGCTGGCTAAATCTTATAAGATACATCAAAATAGTGTACTACGGAATTGTATATCATGAAGAGGCAGGCCTAAAGAAAAGTCTGCAATGTATCTCCTAAGGATAACCCCATTTATGGAACCTTTACATTACTTGAAAATTAACTTTGAAAAATGATTCGAATTTGGAAGAGACTTGAAATCCCTCAAAATGTCTTGCTTAGAATATTCACCCAAAGCCTTCACCAAAATGTCTTGCTTAGAATATTCACCCAAAGCCTTCACCAAAATGTCTTGGTTAGAATATTCACCCAAAGCCTTCACCAAAATGTCTTGCTTAGAATATTCACCCAAAGCCTTCACCAAAATGTCTTGCTTAGAATATTCACCCAAAGCCTTCACCAAAATGTCTTGCTTAGAATATTCACCCAAAGTCTTCACCAAAATGTCTTGCTTAGAATATTCACCCAAAGCCTTCACCAAAAGTTCGTCTGAAAAAGTACTCTCAATTTAGGCACGAAAATCGCAAAACTATGTTTTTTAACATCTCATTTCTCGGCCATTCTTCATTCTTTCTTCTTAGGACCTTTGCCATCCTTCACTCCCCATAGATGCGCTAGCCATAAGACGGACTGCCAAACACACTCCTTGCTTCATTTACATTCATACATTGTCTCTGTTATGGCTCTTGGCATGGCCCGACTCAAGTATTTGGTTCACTTGATCGTGCCATGTCTTCCTCGGGCTTCCCTGACTTCTACCATTCACATTTGCGTCATCTTTACACGGGTGACATTGCAAGTTTGCGACAGTTCGCCCTAGTGCTTAATTGTCCAAATGACCATTTTGTGTGAAATGAGCTTTAAAAAATTTTGCATCGTTAGATAAGTAAAAAATAGTGTTGCCAGCCTGTTATGATTAATTATGACCATCATAAGTAAAATGTCTTACGTCCACAACAATATTTTAACATCAAGTATCGTATCTTTCAGATAAATGGTTTATTTTAATCACAATTTTGAGACAATATTTTGAAAGGCTAAAAATAAAAGACAACATTAATTTGCTTAAAATGTGATTTATTTTCTGATTCAAGCATTCAATTGATGCAAGGCGAACAACATTTCATACATAGTATTGTTTACACATTTATAAAATATATTAGGAAAATGTAAAAAAAATTATAATTCTCGCTAAATAAGATTAAACTTAAAATAATATCACAAAACATCAAGTGTTTTTTTTCATAAATCTTTTATAAACTTGGCTATACAATAATGCTTTGCCCCGAGTTAGTAAGCAGGCATGAAAATAATGTCCTGCAGAGTGAAAAGCTTGTTTAATTCAAATTGTAAATGTATGGCCTTTGCTCTACATCGTGAAGTTTTGTGTGAAATCATATTCGATAGTGGGAATAACGGTTTGGACAAATTTGAGGAAAACAATCAAATAAGAATGGACACCTAATTCGCCGCCGCTTTCCATGACTGTTTCAATTATTTTCTTCATTACCTCGGCGTGCCTGGAAAAAAAAACACCATTAATAGTGAATCATTGGAGTAGAATGTGCTAGGGACATATTACATTTCTAAGTTAATAATTGACTTCTATGACATGTATATTTCTACACGCTTGATGGAGAGAACTAAACTGCCCGGGATGTCGGTTACAAGCCAGTCAATAATTACTCTTGTACAATAATAATGTAGTTTCCGTGAGTAATTAATTCTGGAGAAGAAGACAATACAATATATTTAAACAGACCTGCATGGGTGCACTGAAGCCATGCTGGGCCCAGGAAGATTGGGATGCGACTCCATGGTGACTGTCTTCTTGGCATGGTCCTGGGATACATCTTCATACATTTGATCCACAGTTAATGGCATACGTTTCTGTAAACAATGACGTTTAAATTATGTCAAATTTTTGATCAATTATGGAATAAACAATTATTAACCAAATAGATAACCTAAAAGTTCAAATATTATAGTAAATATATACATTCAATTTGGAACAAAAACATTCGAAAGGATCAACACCTCTGATAATTGTAGTGTTTGGTGTTTGCGGTTCGGGCAGCTTCGGGTTCTACCGAACATAACCGAACGCTACCAACGGCCTCGGATTACATTGTCGGGTCGAGAGGAGCTCATTCTTTCGCTAGACGGCCTTTAGGCAACTTGTTACTTGTATTGTCAGTTTATTATATTCCGAATTAAACAACCTCCGTATATAAGAATCTACGACTATTAATATATATTACCAGATCCCTATCCTCGTTAGAATACTGGAGATTAAGGGCCCAGTATTCTATCCTGTAAAACATCGATACGTTACAATTATTCTATAATTAGGGTGCAAAATGCAATACGTAGAAATCATTAATTTAATGTTTTACCTCATCATAACCAATCAGCCACAGTCTCGGGGTCTGATAATATTTATCATAGGTGATGTGTAGGTCATATGTTCTGGTGTGGACTATTTCCCCTCCACCTTCTTGCTTTTCTGATTTGGTTTCGGGCTTCCTGTGCGTCAATGCTGTAGACTGAAACAGGAAATAAATTAAATAGTTAAAATAATATAACATTACATGAATAATAATAACACTACATACATTTATACTCACTGGGTCGACTTCATCAAGAAGCCCACTCTGCTGAAAAGCTTCCATGTCTTCTGCTTCTCCATCTTCTTCCCCACTATCATCGGAGTCAGCGTTAGACTTATCGCCGTCATCTGAGTCATTAGCACTCTCTAGAGTCATCTCGCAAACCTAATAATAGAGTCAATCAGAAAGTCTACTATTAACAATTGTGAAGAGGGTGAAGAAGTGCCGATTAATCTATGTTGCCGATGTCCAATGTCAGATAACGAAGCAGTTATTATCGGATTGACTGCCAGCTTTTGAAATTTTATCTAGCAAATAGTCAACAAGAAATAACCTTACATTCGATCACATGTGCCACCTCAGCAGGGCGAAAAAATAATTTCAGCTATATTGTGCTAGTGATAAAAAGTTGTCAGTTGTTTTTAACGTTAATAAAAAATAAAATAAGTTAATTCCTGTTATCATCTTCAGGTTCCTCAAAGCGATTGAAAATTAATTAAAAAAAATATATATATGTGAATTATTCCCAAGTAATATGCAAGGGAAGAGATACAATTACAATTATTCACAGTGAATATTTATTTAGAATTAAAAGCAGTTACAACATTCAGAATTAATCATAATTATAATAAATCCTACATAATTAAATGTGATTAATTATTCCTGGAATGAAATCATGTCATTTTTCAATTTTTGGCTTATTTTTCCTGGCGTTTATGGTGATAGATAATAATAATAATAAAATAAATCCTTCCCTTTTATTCTTGCCACACATCTTCTTTCAAAGATACTTCAGTCACAACCTTCTCGCAATGTTCTTCCGATTGTGTGTAATGGGGAAAACCCTGTTACACACAATCAAACACCTCTTGAAAATGTATATATTACTGTTGTATGAGTAGTGTTGAGTCCGTCACTGGCTGAGGTTGGGAGCATTCGGTGCTCTTGTGCGGTATTCACTATATAATAAATTAAACCCTGACCTAGCCCCCCTTTTTTTGTAGAAAAGAGTCGATACGTCTAGAATTGAAAATGACTAATTTTCGGCTGTGTCTGGCCCTCTAAAATTAGAATACAGGATGTCGGTCAGTCAAAAGGACGAGATCTAGAGATTGTACCATCCAACTTATTAATCAAATGACATAGAAACAGCTCGTTGCAATGAAGAAGACCGATCAGACACTGTACCGGACAAATCAAATGTTTCTCCACCGTTTGAATCACACCCCCTATATCGAACATGAATCATGATGTTCTTGCTTTAATAAATATCAAATAGATGATACTTGCAGCTAAATGAAACCGTAATATTTACAAAGGCGAAAGGCTGTTACTAGGCGAAATATTATTTGCGCTATTCCCTGCATTAAAACTGAAAAACATGTTTTTCCAAGCTGACACTGAGTCACACGAACATCTGTAGAAGAAATTATAAATCATTTAAAAAAACATTCAACATTCAAGAATTACAACTAGTGGACGCAACACCTCCGGTGATAACGCAATCTCTTCTATAACTTGAAATTACAATTCCTGAGTCTCAACTGAAAGCTGTATTCGCTTCTGTTCCTCCATCACGGCACAATCATTTTAAAGATTACAACTATGTGCAACGAGCTGTTTACTGCCGGCACTTCATCAGCTGAGCGAGACGCATCTCTCATCATTACAATAGTGGGGCATCCCCGTGTGCCGGCCCTTATAATCAAATGACCATGCCGTCGCTGAATTCCTGATGGCTACCGACTGAACTGGCCACCGCTGTTGATCACCTAAAGGCTGTCCAATTTCTGCTGCTGCTGATTGCTGGTCACTGATGCTGACAATCTAGAGGCTGGCCAATTCCTGCTGGCTACCGACTGAACTAGCCACTGATGCTGATCACCTAAAGGCTGGCCAATTCCTGCTGGCTACCGACTGAACTGGCCACCGCTGTTGATCACCTAAAGGCTGTCCAATTCCTGCTGCTGCTGATTGCTGGTCACTGATGCTGACAATCTAGAGGCTGGCCAATTCCTGCTGGCTACCGACTGAACTAGCCACTGATGCTGATCACCTAAAGGCTGGCCAATTCCTGCTGGCTACCGACTGAACTGGCCACCGCTGTTGATCACCTAAAGGCTGTCCAATTCCTGCTGCTGCTGATTGCTGGTCACTGATGCTGACAATCTAGAGGCTGGCCAATTCCTGCTGGCTACCGACTGAACTAGCCACTGATGCTGATCACCTAAAGGCTGGCCAATTCCTGCTGCTGCATATTGCTGGTCACCGATGCTGACAACCAAAAGGCTGGCCAATTCCTGCTGGCTACCGACTGAATTGGCCCTGCTGCAGCAGTCGCTTGCGCCATTTGCTGTATCGTATGATGCGCTGATGCATCCAATCTGCTCCATTCTGAAATCATCGCTGAAAGCATTTCGATTGTCTCAGTTTCTATCTGTGTATTAAAACCCAGTTGTATTGAAATACGAGGCATATCCAGAAAGTAAGTGTACTGAGGCTCTCACGACCGAATGAATTTTATTTTCGATATGTTGGCTACACTTACGTGTAGCCTGACTCTTCCCCTCCGCAACGAGACCTGTTCAAGGTCAGTACGTTGAGAAGTGTCAACGCGACAACACGTTTCGTGAAAAATGTCAATCCAATCTCCCGCCAAATGTGAAATACGAGGCGTCATCCGTTATCTCGTTTGGAAGGAAAAACCTCCGTTTGAGGTTTATAATGAGGTTAAAACTGCATATGGTGATAAAGCTATGAATTATACGAGTGTGTACAAGTGATATCGCGAGTTTAAAAACGGTTCTCACCTCTTCACCCTCCACCAAAAAGTTTCAGCCAAGAAAATAGTGGCATCCGTGTTTTGGGACCGTCAAGGCATAATTTTGATTGAATATCTGCCTCAAGTGGAGACCATCAACTCTGCAAGATACTGTGAGACCCTAAAAAAATTGCGGAAGGCGATTCATAACAAGAGGAGAGGCATGCTGACAAAGGGAGTCAGCCTGCTGCACGACAATGCCAGACCACACACGGCCAACGCCACGAAGGAACTGCTTGCTTCGTTTAAATGGGATATCCTGAACCACCCCGCGCATTCCCTTAACCTAGCACCTTCAGATTATTATCTCTTTACCTCCCTGAAGCTGTACATGGGTGGAAAAAGGTTTTCAACCGACGAGGAGGTAAAGGAGGTGGAGAAGTGGACGAAGGGGTTGGCGGGAAACTTCTTCGAGGAAGGCATCAAAAATTGATACCCCGCTTCACCACCTGCATTGAGAGGAATGGCGACTATGTCTAAAAATAGCTTACATATGTACTACGGTAATCATGTAATTTTTTTGTTTCAATAAAAAGATTTGTAACCTACAAAAATTCAGTACACTTACTTTCTGGATACGCCTCGTACATATAAACATTTCATGTGAATTGGGTTGGCTGTAAGAAAGAGGAAGTATGTACCTATAAGCTACACCCCCTTTGCATGTTCTGTATACCACTACAATACATGTGATTAAAATGTGAATTTTGATTTGAATCGTCTTTCTTTTATGATCGTTTGGATAGAACACCTCACAGTGTTTTCCTTAAATCATTACCCAGGTTAAGGGCTGATGTGTGCTTATTATTTACAGTCTTTTCTTGTACAGGCAAACACGTACCGTACACCACCAGTTGTTTCTATGTTAACATTTGGGCCGTCACAACCAATTGCTTTTAAATGGTTGATTGAAATGTTTTGACAAGCAAAACATTCTTTTATGATTTTGTTTATGTTAACGGCAGTGCCCTGACCTAGCTGTAGCATGCGTCAAGAAATAACGAGAGCCTGAATAAAAACGATACACATTATTCAACCACTCTGCTTTTATATTTGTGTCCTTTTTTTATATTGACCAAAGGCTTATCTTTTCAACCATAAAAACATAATTCACTTACTTTATCCCAAGTCTTTGTTTCCATGAGTTTTAGATCTGGTATGTAGACATGCACAAAGCAGTCTATTTTATTCCTTGTGATAATATTGAAATCGTAAGACAGCAGAAGCAATTGCTGCACGAGCTCGATCCAATATCCTGAACCTGTCACAGATCTTGGAGAGAACTCTAAAAGTCGGAGATTTGCTGGTTGTTGGAGAGGCAGTGGTATTATATTAGTCTTTACATCTGTGTTGAGGGATCCAACACTATGGAATCCAAATAATATAATTGATATCGGAAAATATAACTCTTACTCGCAAACCTATCTCGTCAAAATCAAGTCAAATAAAAAATTTGAGGATGGTGGCAACCCTATACACGCCAATATAAAATACCTATACGGCAGAATAGTAAATGCTCTACGAAGCAGTGCTACTTGTGTGTTTACTAAGCTTACTATCCAAAAACATAAGCAAGTATGTGGGTGGAATGAATTTGTAGCGGATAAATACGATGAATCCAGACAAGCGATGCTCACTTGGATAATAAATGGGAGACCGTGAAAGAAGAAACTTAGTAAGGCATTCAACAGAGTTTCCCACCCCTTATTATAGAAAAAACTAAAGGAAAGAGGGATACCATGGAAAGTGGTAAAAATTCTCGAATCATGGCACCGTCAGCAGGAAAACCTTGTTTGAGAAACCTAGTGGAAAGATGGATTCTCAGAAGCCTATTTCTTGTTTAGCGAGGTCAGACAGGGAGGCTGTATGTCCCCAGTACTGTTTAACATATACATGGATGAACTAACCCACAGGTTAAACAATGCTGGAGTGGGCTGCCATATCGGAGGTCTATGTATCAACAATATGAGCTACGCAGATGATATGGTTCTGATGGCACCATCAATAAGGGTATTACGAATTCTCCTGAAAATGTGTGAAGAATTTGCACGCGAAACCAACATGATCTATAATGCGAAAAAAACAGCACTGTTGGTCATAAAACACGGGGAAGGCCCAAAAAACATTCCCCCCGCCTTTTTGAATGGTGAGCTTCTGAAAACAGTAGAAACCCAAAAATATCTAGGACATGTCATCAATAATAGGTTAACGGATGATGAAGATATTGACAGGCAGAGGCGTGTACTGAGTATAAAATTTAACTTGCTCAGTAGAAGATTTCGGCTCTGTAGTCCACGAGCGAAAAGGACGCTCTTCATGGCCTTTTGCACAACCCTGTACACATGCGAGCTCTGGGCGAATTTCAAAAAAATAACAATGGAAAGGCTTCGGGTGCAATATAACAACGCTTACCGATTGATGTTCGGACTCCCCAGGCTCTGCAGTGGCTCCTCAATGTTTACAGAAGGGCGAGTTCCAGGATTTACAGCTCTGTTAAGAACCAGGATTGCAGGACTGAGGGGAAGGATAAACCATTCCAGAAATATTCTTATCATAGAATCCCGTCTGACTTCAGGATCGAGCATTGAAGACCATTGGAGAAAGATAATTGCTCCCACAATCTTAGATCCGATGGATTCCCGTGCTTCTCTGCTTTAATTTCATTAATTTTTAATCTATTTTATTTATTTTCATATGATGTAAATATTATCTGTACTTATACCCTCTATGGGATGTGTGGGATTGCACTAACCTCCCCACATCCTGGAATAAAGAATTTATTATTTATATTATTTCTTCCGACTTTATGTCCAGGTTAAATCTTCCCCACAGGAAAAACTAAACCCTTCCACACGCTTTTCCACCAATGATCATCTAGTCAATCCACATTATGCAAGTGCATTATATAAGCATAATAAATACCAGAGATCAAACGGGAAAATAATTTACCAACTCCATATATTTTCATATCAGAGGGTTCGGCTCGGTAGAACTCCTAACTGGATCTATAAATCCTACTGATCCCTCAATATAAATATTTAAAAAATCTTTCGTAATCCTACATGTATTTAATATGACGGATTTTTGCATTTTTGTATATAAATTCTTTAATAGATCTAATATGCCTACATTTTGAATAAGAGAGCTAGGTATAATGGAAGTAGCCGAAATAACAAATGGATTATTATTATTAGTCATAGTAGCCTTGGTTGACTAGCGCAAATACAGGAAGGCACTCGGCACAGGTGAGGACGGGGCTGGGGACCGCGGGCAGACGTGTTTTAGTATCAGATGACTACAAAACTAGTAAATGGTATTTATATCTACCAAAGCTAAAGATTTTATTAACCAAGATCTCATAAATGACTAGAAATAAAAATTGGCCCACACTAACCAGCATTGTGCTTCGCTGATCTTGAAACTTCATTAAAAACTCTCTTGAGTCATTTTTTTATTCACAAAATCAATGTGCCAAAACATATATCTAGTGCACAAACCTTATCTTCTACTGTCAGAGCGCCAGTATTGTGTGTCCATCCAACCGCCTTCTGGATCTATGTCTAGTGTACAAACCTTATCTTCTACTGTCAGAGCGCCAGTATTGTGTGTCCATCCAACCGCCTTCTGGATCTATGTCTAGTGTACAAACCTTGTCTTCTACTGTCAGAGCGCCAGTATTGTGTGTCCATCCAACCGCCTTCTGGATCTATGTCTAGTGTACAAACCTTGTCTTCTACTGTCAGAGCGCCAGTATTGTGTGTCCATCCAACCGCCTTCTGGATCTATGTCTAGTGTACAAACCTTATCTTCTACTGTCAGAGCGCCAGTATTGTGTGTCCATCCAACCGCCTTCTGGATCTATGTCTAGTGTACAAACCTTGTCTTCTACTGTCAGAGCGCCAGTATTGTGTGCCAAAGTGATATGTGTCCATCCAACCGCCTTTTAGATATACATCTAGTGTACAAACTTCTTGTCTTCTACTGTCAGAGCGCAAGTACATATTGTCAAAGTGATGGATAAGGTGGGTCATTATGAAAAATATATTATTTTTTTCAATAATAAAATAGCAATAAAATTGTGCCAAATGGGGTCAAAACGAGATGTTTAAAATGTCTCGAAATTCTAATGCGACTTTTTAAGATGTCACGGATCAAACGTGATTGTTGGAAAATATGGGGGTAAATACGTTTGGATAATCTATTACAATGATTAATTTGCTTGCTTCACATCAATGAGTTACCATTTGTTTGCACAACTTGATGGTCAAACATCGTGGCCTCAGATATATTCAGGGACAATAGGACAAGCTTCAGAAAACTGTGAAATAAGTTCATTTTTAGAACATTGTCAGTTATCTATAATATTTTTTTATCTATATAGATAAAAAAGTTCAGTTATATCTGCATCAAATATTAAATCCAAAAAAAACAGTTATGGTGGGGAATTTCCTGAAGATATAGGCAACACATCACCTGGAAAGATGCCTCATCCTAAATGGCTACTTGTGCTTCTTTATACTTCAGCGGAAGTTCCTTGAGAAAATCTTATTGTTTTAGCAATGTATGTTGTTAAAGGTTATACTCTGACTTGGTTCAGCATTTAAACTCAACCCACTTATAAAGATGGAGCACGTCACCTATGGCAGCAGTTAATCGAAGCGTAGATAGCGCTAAATACTTGTCAACTGAACTAAAAATTATAAAAATTGATCCTGCATAGAAAGAAACAGCTAATTCGTACAACCCGAGAATTTTTTACTATGTAATCAGTTAACAAACTGACCCTCATTAGAATATCCAAGAATTAGCTGCGATACAGAACACTATATCATGTGTGTCGTGTGCAGTAAGAAATCAAGTAAAGCAAGGCTATTCTGACTTCAAAACATAAATCACAATCATATTACTACTACAAACTTATTAATGGACAGTGAAATGTAAACAAACCCCAATTCTAAAGAATATATCTGATAAAGACATTCAATTGCCACTTCTACTATGTCTGCAATGTTTTACCCAAGTAGTTGAAAGAGCTGTGAGGACTGTGACTGAAGCCATAAGCCATGTACTTTATCTACAAAGTCTGTAGGAGTAGGTCTTATTATGACGTAGATAGAGTCTCGTAAAATATCTGTAATTTGACAGTAACAAGGATTTTGCTGCTATTTGAATACAATGCATTGAGATTATTTGGATTCAAATCATACATTATTTTAATTAATAAATCAATTTATTCCCTATGTTATATGTTTTGTTTTTGAAATAGTGCATTTCGAAAGACTTATCAAATTCGCTTGTAAGATTTAACAAGGGCGGGTGTTTCTCTATTTCGTGATATTTCAATGTCAATCCGGAGGTAAAAGATGATATTCAAATATTACAAAAAAAATATTAGGTGATTTTATACCTACATTTAACACCCTTTTATATACACAGATCAATACTAGAAAAAAATCCCCTATAGTCATAACCCTCCCACGGCCTTCTGGATCTATTTTTTTTTTTATTTATTTTTTTTTATTTTTTTATTTATTGAAACATATAAACAAGGTTACAATTTTTTTAACAATATAAACAAAAATATATCAATCACTCTCCTAATAAAGCAGCTGCTTGTGTGTAGGAGAGGACAACAAAAATATTTTTACATTTGTTTAAATCAAACAAAAAATATTAGTAATAAAACAAAAAATAACACAAAAAATAACAATAAAAGTAATAAAAATATAGGTTAGTTAATAAATGATTCAAAGAATTTAAAAGGCAAAAACATATTTCTAAACAATAAGTAAAGTTATGAGGTGGTACAAGAGTATTTTAATTTATTTATTTTTTTATATTTTTCGTAGTTTTCTTCCGATCGTATATCAAGGGGTAATTTATTAAATAATTTTACACCCTTGAATATATAGTGATGTTGTGCTGTTGTGGTTCGTGCTAGTGGCACAGTTAGTCCTCCAACAGATATTATTCTTTTGCTAATATTCAATTGTGGTAAATTATTTTGACTAAAGAAATCTTTATGTATTTGTAGAAGTGCAATTTTGTCATAAATTTTTGTAAGTGGGGGAACCGGGAAATCTTGAAAAACATTTATAGTTGGGTAGTAATATGGCTTTTTTAAGATGATTTTTATTAGTATTTTTTTAATAGTTTCCAGTGGGAGTAGGGATGATTTATATGCACCCCCCCAAGCCACGATTCCATATTGTAGGACAGAGTGCGCCAATGCATAATAAATATCTTTTAGTATTTTTAATGATACAATATTTCTTAGTCTAAAAAATATATAGATTAGTTTTCTCATTCTGTCTACTGTGGAATTTATTTGACTTTTCCATTTAATGTTATTATCAATAATTATTCCAAGATATTTTATTTCTTTTTTACTACTAATGTTTATACAGTTTGAATTACAGGGTGCGAATTTAAGGAGGCAATTTCTTTCGTGAATTTTTATGTTTAGATTTACATTTGAGTTATTCCCTGTTAGGCTATAAGGTATAAAATGGGTTTTTTCGACATTCAGTGTCAATAAATTTTCGTCAAACCATAGTTTAACGATATTTATTGCATTATTAGCTGATACTACGACCTCATTCGATGAATTTCCTTCAATAGTTATAACTGTATCATCTGCGTAAGATATGATGTTTCCAATGATTGGGAGTTGAAAAAGTTCATTAGCATATAATATAAAAAGTAAAGGTCCCAAAAGGTCTATTATATCTAGTGTACAAACCTTGTCTTCTACTGTCAGAGCGCCAGTATTGTCAAAGTGATGGGTGTCCACCCAACCACCTTCTGGATCTATTATATCTAGTGTACAAACCTTGTCTTCTACTGTCAGAGCGCCAGTATTGTCAAAGTGATGGGTGTCCACCCAACCACCTTCTGGATCTATTATATCTAGTGTACAAACCTTGTCTTCTACTGTCAGAGCGCCAGTATTGTCAAAGTGATGGGTGTCCACCCAACCACCTTCTGGATCTTGTTCATCTTCAATCACCTTTTCATTATCCGCACAATACTCCATCTATGAATAAGTTATTTGTTCATGTACTAAAGAACTAAATTATTTCATTGCATTATTTGACACGGTTTAAATCAATAGTTAAAAGTTTATGCCGTATTGTAAATGGATTGGTTTTTCATTTCATATTTTGTATGGTGAATGGTCAAGCAATTTTATTGATTAATAATTCATGTGGGTAACTCTGATGCGTAACTGGAACTTACTTGCTTACATCTTCGGTAACAAGGCAAGTTTCGTGTAACCAGAAACTGTTTTTCAGCTGGGAGATAGGGTTTGATCCTAGCTTCATCTCCACAGGCCCATTGCCAAGTTGGGCAATGATGAACTAGGTGGTCGCCGGCTACCACAAATTCTTCTGGAGTCAAGACCCCAGTTTCGCGAAACTTGGACTCCTTAAAATAAATAACAAATTAAATAACTACGCAGCTCATAGTTTTCAATTGCGAAAATTCACGAGACAACGGAGCGAAAAAACGAACCTTTAATACAGGTGTCAAATATTCGGCGACTCCCAATGCTGTGCCCTTCACTGAATTGATAACACTCTGCATTGCATATGATTTTAAGAAAACCAAATAAAGTAGTTAAAGGTCAATTATTTTACAAGAATATTACTTAGAAAAGTCCGTCGATATTTGACAAACCCCATACGTCAAATTGATTTGATTTTCGTTTTCGAGCAGTGTTGCCAACGGATTTTGGCCTACGGTCGCCGTTTTTCAAACATTTAGTAGCATAATGTAGCCGAATTTCAGTTGCAGTCAGTAATTCTAATGAAATCGCATAAAAATTCCGCACACCCAAAACCATCATATGTGATTCCCCACAACCATTTTGAAATCCATGGGGGGGGGGGGGGTGGCTACGGAATTCCATTTCGAAAACACATTTTTCCATTAAAATTAAAAAATTTCATTTCAATTATTTATTTTTTGTAATTTTTGTAATATTTTTTATAACTCGTCTCTGAGGTAGCCTAATCGGCGACCAGTGTCCTTTTAGATTTTTTCGTCGCCGATTCTCGTTCTGAGTAGCCTAAATGGCGATAAATCGCCTTCGTTGGCAACACTGCTTTCGAGAACCACAGAAAAAAAACTCAGTAGGAGTTGTCAATGGTAATAGGCATGATCAAATATTATATTCGAAACATCAAAGAATCGAATTAATCTCTCAGAGTTCATCGTAGTGATGGGCAGGACCGAAACATTAACATGATCGAAATATTTTAATCGAAACATCAAAATTAATTAGTTAATCCATTTAATTACTCGGAGTTCAACGAGAGCAGTAGCTGCAGGCAGTAGGTAAGTACTAACCATAAATAAACCACTCTCTAGATCTAGATCGATATCTTCGGGCTTTTTGTATGGCCCCATTTTGTCACCCCCTTAACCACAGACGACCACAGATAAAACAGTCGTTTGGTCCAGACAGGTAAATATATCGTGGACCATAAAGAAATCTCAAGGCCATTTAAAAAAAGTGCAAACAAAGACAATATAACTGCACCCAGCTAACATCGTTCATTCACTAGCCCAAAAAAAAAATATTTTAAAAATAAAAATATTAGAATGAAGGAAAAGGAAAATAAAAAAAAACCCACAGCTATGCACACATCAAAATATTTTTTATTTTCAAAAAGACAATGGACAGTAATACAAAACAGGGTAAGTACAACCGATGTATTGAGCATTGATTTATTATTGAAGTAGAAGATAATACTAATATATCTAAACAAAACACGAAACAGAACAAGACACAGAAAAATAAAAAGTAACGGTCTCAACTAGGAATCGAACCCAGGATTTCTGTCTTACTGCAACAAATTAATAGGATTTAATTTGACCTTGCACAAAAATACAAAAATATATACACAAAATACATATTCAACGTGTTGAAAGATATTCATTATGTCAAGTAACAGTAACGCCTTTTGACTTTTACATGGTATAATTTAAATCATAATACATAAACCATAATAAAGAAATAAAAATCGTGTACATAATAAAAGCTTGTAAAGAAATATAGCTTGTAAAACAACAAAAGATATTATGAAATAGAAGTTAAGAACATCTAATTAATATTTCTATTTTGGATACTGACAATTCGTGGTGGAATCCATTATCTAGAAATAGTATAAAATAAAGTGACATTCGCGTCTGTCTGTTGGTGCGCTTAGTTCTTCTTAACTATGCGACTGATTTCGATAAGGTTTTCAGCATCATTTAGAGAATTTCTTCCGTAAGGTTTAGATAAATAACACATTGACACATATTGATAAAAAGCAGAGAAAAGTCGATATAAAGATTATTTTTGGCCGCTTACATTGCTAAAGCTGGCGAGACCTTATGTGTTGCGGCGTGAATGGACTGTAATTGCGGTATTTTGTAAATTTGTTTGATTTGACTTACCAATATCTCCAAGCTGTCGGCACCTTTCCACTTTGCCCTGCGGTAATCACCGGTAGGGTAATTGTTAGTATTGGAAGAGAGTTCAGGAAAGGGAAATGGTGATATTTGGTTTGCGAAATGGTCAATGCGTTAGAGATTGCTATTTTTATGCACTTTTCACGGCGATATTTTTGCGGTATAACATTTTCCGTTTACAGCGCGGCGCGGTGGTTTTAATAACTCAAGATAGGTTATGAGGAAGCGATAAGTCGGTTGAACCTTGCGGGCGGCGCGATTTTAACAACTGACTTGATGTAGGTAAAACGCGCGGAACGCGGGCGGGAAAACAGCACCAAAAATTACATGCAACAATTATACTGGCCCGAGCATGCCCCCCGCCTTGACCAATGGTCAAAGTCACTAATACAACAAAAGAAACACGTTATGAAAGGATTCAATAAACAATACTGAACCTGCGGTAGAACTAAATTCTAAATTAACTACATCTAAGATAACAATACTAAACTTGTGGTAGATCTAAATTAACTAACTAAATCTAAGATAACGTTTAAGTTATTGTGTAGGCAGGGGACAGAGTTTAACGACTGCCCTGCGATATGTTCCGGAGTTAGTCTTAACGTCCGCAACGCGGATCACCCCATCTACGCCGGGGTGGACGTTTACCACTACGCCAATAGGCCATTGTAGTGGTGCGATATTGTCACTCTTAATTATTACCACGGTGCCTTTCGTTATTGGATTCGAATTTGTATTCCATTTCTGACGCGATTGCAACGTGTTCAGACACTCCATTCGCCATCGATTCCAGAAAGTCTGGACGAGACGATCGACAAGATGTTTTCGTTGCAGCAAATTTACTGGCGCATCTGACAAATCAACAGCGGGTAAAGATTGTAATGGAGTGAGCGTTAAAAAATGCGCGGGTGTTAAAGGCAATGGAGCCGAAACATCGGTAACGCTGAGCACTGATAATGGGCGTGAATTTAGAATAGCTTCAATCTGATAAGGAACCGTTTGCATCTCTTCGTATGTGAGAAGAGATGTACCCACAACTTTATTTAAGTAACATTTAATGCACTTAATGTTACTCTCCCAGATCCCACCGAAGTGGGGTGCTTGTGGAGGATTCATTTTCCACTCGATACGGTTTTCCAACAAATTTTATGAGAATTCTTTCTTGTAGTCCGGTGACTCTAAAAATTCGAATAACGCCTTCAAATGCGATTTAGCTCCTACGAAATTTGTCCCATTATCAGAATACATTACCTTTACAGGCCCTCGACGGGATAGAAAACGTTTGAACGCGTTGAGAAAGACTTCGGTCGAGAGGTCTGAAGCGAGTTCAATGTGAACCGCGCGGGTAACCAGCCAGATAAATAAGCAAATGTATGCCTTTTGGCTTCTAACACCCCGACGTCTATGCGGGATTATTTGAAGCGGCCCAGCGTAGTCGACCCCCGTGTGCAGAAAGGCCTTAGCTTCGCGGACGCGGCAAGCGGGTAAATCTCCCATTATTGGGAATTGCGGTTTGGGATTGACTTTAAAGCATGTATTGCACTGATGCACGCGTTTCCGAATCAAATTGCGCGAAGAAAGTATCCAAAACCTTTGCCTCAACAGAGACATAAGTAAGGTGGGTCCCGTATGCAAGTTCTTAATGTGGTTATAATCTACTATTAAATCAACTATATGATCATGAGCGGGTAATAAAATAGGATAACGACTATCAAATTCGAGTTCGGCGTTTCTCAATCTGCCTCCTACTCTTAGGAGACCGTCCTGAATAAATGGATTTAATTTAGCAAGAACTTGCCGTACTTTCTTGCCGTCTTTCACTGACTTCATATCATCGGAAAAATGTACTTGCTGAACTGCCTTTAAAATAGCGGTTTCTGCAATGTCAATATGGCTTAACTCAAATTTACGCGGCAATTTCCTAATGAAGCGAAACACGTAAATGACAATTCGAATCAATTTCGACCACGAATGAATGCGAGAAGCCAACGTGTATAATAAAGGTGACACGATTGTCTTGAGGCGATTATCGGTTTTAGGTTTCATTTCGGGTGGATCAGCTACACGAGAGCACAAGCCAAAAGTAGTTGGCTGTTCATACTGATTGGGTTTCAATTCCGGTAACTGTTCTGAATTTGCGTGCTTAAATGGTGAAATAGGCCACTCGAAATGCGGCTGGCAAAGCCATTTTGGACCATTCCACCAAATTTCATTTGCTATCAATTGCGATGGTAGCATACCTCTTGACAGGCAGTCGCTAGGGTTATCAGCACCTGCGAAATGATAAAAATGACTACTGTTTAAATTTTCGTGTATTTTTGCTACATGATTGGCAACAAAGGTTTGCCAGCGGTGAGGTGATGAATGAATCCAACTTAAAGTTACAGTCGAATCAGAAAAGGCAAATGTTGAATGAATAGTAAACCTCGCGGAGTAATTATCAATTACCCTTTTTAACAGGTGCGATAACAATAATGCAGCGCATAATTCTAGGCGTGCTAAGGAGACGATTTTTAGCGGTGCTACCTTTGATTTTGCGCAAACTAATTGAACCTTAATTCGGTTATCAGGAGTGGTTACATGAGCGTATACCACTCCTCCATATGCCTTTTCGCTTGCATCCGCAAATCCAACAAGTATTAACGTGCATCCTTCCGTGACTCCTATATGACGTGGAATACGAATCGAAGATATTGACGGCAATTCCGCGTTGAACTGCTGCCACTGTTGTGATATCCTTGCGGGTGGGATTTCGTCCCAATCGATTTTTAAATTCCACAGCTCCTTTATTAGAAGCTTGGCTTGTACAATTATAGGTGCTACCAGACCCATCACGTCAAAGAGTCTAGCGACAGATGATAAAATATTGCGTTTCGTACAAGTTCGATTGTCTGGAGTAACTTCAAATGCGAAAATGTCATCCGAAGGATGCCATCGTAGCCCAAGGATTTTTAGCGATGCATCATTATCGAAAGTTACACTTTGCGACAGGCGAAGTTCCAATGGAACGTTTTCTAAAACTGTGCTGGAATTGGATGCCCACTTAGCGAGTTGAAAACCTCCTGACTGGAAGAGCTCAATCAACTCTTCAGCCGCGCGGATAGCTTCTTGCTCATTTAAAGCAGAGCTAGCGATGTCGTCTACATAAACATCTCTATTAATAATATCCCTTGCAAGAGGGAAGCGAGCGCCTTCATCTAACATTAATTGTTTGATTGCTCGAAGGGCTAAGAACGGACTACATTTAAGACCGAATGTTACGCGATTGTATTGGTAAGCCTGAAGCGGCTTTTGCGGATCGAATCTATATAAAATTCGTTGATAACGACGATCTTCTTTGCGAACATTTATACATAAATACATTTGACGAACGTCTGCGGATATTGCGATAGGAAAAAGGCGTAAATTCAGAAGAATGCAAAATAAATCATTCTGTAGGCTTGGTCCCGTGTGTAAAATGTCGTTCAAAGATAAACCAGTTTTTGTCTTTGCGCTTGCGTCCAGAACCACTCTCACCTTTGTTGTCATTTTATCTTCACGCCTAACTGCGTGATGCGGGATGTAGTATGCGTTTTCTGACGGTAAGGCTTCCACCTGGGACAGATAACCTTTATGAATATGTTCTCTTATCACTTCATCATAAAGCGGTTTTAGTTCTGGCAGATGATTAAATTTTCTTTCTAGTGCATAAAACCGATTTTGCGCAGCTTGCAATGAATCACCTAAGTCACAAGGGTTGCTTTTGAATGGCAAAGCCACTTCATAAGAACCGTCCTCGAGGCGAGTTGTGGTGCCTTTAAAAATGTCTTCAGCTTCTTTTTCTTCGAGGCTGTGAACTGGTTCCGAACCAATATCTTCGATTTCCCAGAATTTTTGCATTAAGTTCTCAATTTCGTGCGTAGCGCAGAAAGTTAATGCGGTGTTTGGTTGAGAATTTACTGGGGCGTCACCCATAAAAACATAACCTAATGTGGTTTGAATCGCGACTGGAAAACCGGGGGTGATTATCTTATTTGGTAGCAATAGTTGAGGGAACAGACTGACGCCAATCAGCAAATCGATTGGGCCTGGCATTGCCCAGGTGTCGTCTACCAGCGGAATATTTATAAATTTATATGACGTCAAGTCCACCTTGCAAGTAGGTAAATGAGCGGTAATTTTTTCTAAAACTAGAGCGGTTATGGAGTATTTGAAGTAGGGATCAATCCTAGATTGAATTGTCAATGTGACACTTCCTCTTATTGATTGCGTTTTGCCACCTAAGCCCTGGACTGCGAAGCGCGTTCCTGAACTGACTGCCAGGCCTAATTTTTCACAACATTGTGAAGTTATATAATGCTTTTGTGAGCCTGGGTCTAGAAGACAGCGGACGGTATTCTCTTCACCGTTTCGACCAACAGTGTGAACTTTTGCGGTAGCAAGAACTTCAGTGGTTGCCCCTTGTCGCGTGATTGCTGACATAGTACATATCGGCGGTTCTGCATCGTTAGGTTGAGTTTCTCCATTGGATGTGGAGGCGTTTGCTTGACTGGGTTTATCAAAATGAAGAAAAGTATGGTGCTTGCCATGACACTTATGACAAGTGCCTTTTGATTTACATTTTGTAGATGTATGTTGCGGGCTCAAGCAATTAAAACACAAAGATTTTTCCTTTGCGAAGGAAAACCTTTCCTTTGGTGATAATTTTAAAAATTGTGTACAAGTGTACAGTTGCGTGTGGTTCTCATTTTGACAATAAAGGCATTTTGATTGCGTACTCGTGTAAGTATGATGTGTGCGGAGTTGAACTGTGCGACCAGTTCCACCGGAACTGGTTGAATGTGTGTTGGCGGTGTTAGGTCCACGAGTTGTTGAAGTTCGTTGCAGAATTTTGACCTGATCTTGCACAAACGACACCAATTGCTTGCAGGTAGGAATCTCAATTTCTCGAACTGAGAGCTCAAATGCTTGTGCAGTTTGCGACTCTAACTTCTGCAAAGCGCATTGTAGTAATATAAAATCCGAAAGGTCTTCTATTCCCAATCGTTTTAGTGCGGCGATAGATGCTGAATATTTTTCTATAAAAACTGTCAGATTGTTTGCGTTGTGAGCTACGGTTTTTGAACGAAATATGTTATTCAGGTAATAAGTGGCAAGGGATCGCTTATCTTGATATTTATTGACTAGCGTATTCCAGATTATTTTGTATGTGTCTCCAGTTGGCACTAAACCTGACGTAACATTTTTCGCGGTTCCAGTTAATTTTCCAATTTAATATTGTACGCGTTGCGAATCAGATAGTTGTGAATTTAAATGAACATTTGTTTTGAATGTTTCATAAAATAGGTGCCAATTTTCCATCCGTCCATCAAACGTAGGTAATTCTATAGCGGGTAACTTAATAAAATTATTATTATTACTCGTAGCAGCACACGCAGATGTAGATGTTTGCGGTTCCGTAGCTAAATTTGGTTTTAAATTATTTCGTGCGCGAATAATACGTGTGTATAATTCTTCAAACTGTTCCCAGCTTGAATAATCTGGTTCAGAATTCGGGTCTGACGTAAGAGTATTCTCGTTAATTTGATCAATAATTAATTCAAATTTATTTTTAATTTCAAAAATACTTTCAGATTCGGACATAAATGCCTCACCTGAACGTGACGCTTCAAAATAGATCGGCAAATTATTTGCAAGCAAAACTAAATTTTGAACACTTTTTAGAATAATATCTCTTTTACCTTTTAGTAAAACTAATTGTCTTTTTTGTTTGTCTTCCATTTTTAGAATTATTTGCAAACTAAAAGTTTAATTATTTATAAAATAATGCGCAAGAAACACAAGTGTACTGGGCGACAATTTGTACTGACGAATTATAGTGGAGAAGTTATTTTCCAAATAATTAAACATATTGAGCGATACTCAAAGTGATGTTTACGTACGTACTTAGGTTGGCATTAATACATATATACGAATATATATTACGCTGTAATATCTTTGCGATTTGCACCGAATAAATTTGCTACAACAACATCGATAAATAATTTAATTACCCAAGATATCAAAGAGTACCTATACATAGGCATGTAATTTCAAATAGCCGACGAGTATTGCTAACTGAATTCTTACACAAAATGAATGCAATTGAGTAGGAACAAATATGGTTCTCGAATTACCAAAATGTAATTCTCAATTTAAATAATGCGGCTCGAATAGGACCAAATGTTGCGGCGTGAATGGACTGTAATTGCGGTATTTTGTAAATTTGTTTGATTTGACTTACCAATATCTCCAAGCTGTCGGCACCTTTCCACTTTGCTCTGCGGTAATCACCGGTAGGGTAATTGTTAGTATTGGAAGAGAGTTCAGGAAAGGGAAATGGTGATATTTGGTTTGCGAAATGGTAAATGCGTTAGAGATTGCTATTTTTATGCACTTTTCACGGCGATATTTTTGCGGTATAACATTTGCCGTTTACAGCGCGGCGCGGTGGTTTTAATAACTCAAGATAGGTTATGCGGAAGCGATAAGTCGGTTGAACCTTACGGGCGGCGCGATTTTAACAACTGACTTGATGTAGGTAAAACGCGCGGAACGCGGGCGGGAAAACAGCACCAAAAATTACATGCAACAATTATACTGGCCCGAGCATTATGAGAATATCAAAAGAATGTACTACGGAATTGTATACCTTAAAAAGGCCTACAGAAAAGTCTGTTATATATATATATATATATATATATATATATATATATATATATATATATAACAATTGTAGTTTGTTTATTACAAATTAATTACAAATGTTATACATATCGCAGTTGCCGTCTGGTCCCCAAAACCTCCAAGTGCGTCTTCTGTTTCCTGGGAGAAAGGGCTGCCGTCGGACCAATGCAGCTCAAAATGCCCTTCGTCTCTTACCTAGAAAAAGAGAAAATTTGAGACCAATGACTACACTATTCTAGTATTGTACACATATTTAATAAATTTCATGGATAAAATTAATTAAAAATATTTTAAGAAAAAGGGGACGTTAATGGTGATGGATTAATTCACTGTTGAACTTTTTGTATGGGAAAAAATCGCGTTTTATGCAGTTTCCTGCAGAATTTGTAGGGAGCGAAAACAAAACTACTTGAGCGAGTTTCACTGCAATATAAATTAGGTGTATACCTTCAGAATATTCCTTTAAATGAGGATTCCACATATATACTGTAGGTGACTTACATTTTATAAATATTAGTTAAAGAGTATTATTTTTATTATTATTCTTTATTTTGGCTTTCACCCATTAGGAGTGATCTTGGCCATACAATTAACATTTTTCTTATTAACAATATCATCATAAACATAACATAATGTAACATAAATAAACCAAATATAACATAAACATAACAAACTTAACAGAGAGTAACAAATTTAATTGTTAATTATTATTGCCACAGCACTAGAAGTTATTCAAATTCTCCTGCAAGGGTTTCATATAATTTCCACAGCTTTGTCGTCAGCAAACATTATGGAAAATTCTGGTTAAATCTGAATAAGGTACTTACATGATGCAATTCTGGAGAGGTTTAAATGACCTTGTTTGATGTAATCGTGGCTTTGTTTAGCAGTTTTAGCATCCTAATACGTGGTATAGTATCGCGTCGGAATACGGATAGGTCTGAAAAGGAAAAATAATTAAATTATTAGCCGATGAAGTACATTCAGGAATCAGGAACATTGTTTCAAAGAACGAGAGGTCAGTACGTGTATTTAACGGGTTCGGGTCCTTCTTTCAAATGGTGGAGATATACCGGATTACACACTTTAACACAACACGGCATTAATTTATCACCTTGAAGAATTCTAGCACGCAACATTATTTTTAGATGGGTGAAAGAAAATTCAAAATATTTACGCAAAAAACTTCAACTGACTTCAACTTCCGAAATGGCATCTTGGAAATTACCGTTAATTTTTATCGCAGCATAACCCATGCTTAGCTTCTCTTTCTGTTACACAAGTCGCTATGGTAGAGACCGAGAGATCAAACTACAATTTTTGCTCTGAGCCAATGAGATCTGAGCTTTCAGCCACAACAGCTTTGTCTATAAGAATTTGGGTTGGGAATAACTCCTCCTATCAGGGTTACAAGGTCAGACGGGAGTTGTACGCCCCTGGTACTAACTGCATTTGCAAAAATGGGCTAAACCAGTGTTTGCCTACTGGCAAATGATGTTTATTGTTTACTTGCAGATAGAAACGTAACGATCGTAATATTATTATAATGATGTGAATTACTACGAATTTTAATGCGTTTCTTAAGACGTTAAATTTATAAAATCTACATTTAAACTGAATATTTATTAAATACAAATAAGTTTCGTACCTACTTCCAATTATAAGGAAACAATAGTATAAAGATACTTGAATATTCCTACTGGAGGTTTGAAATCTCCTCACATTTCACATTACTTCGTGAAATTATTCTTTAATAGAAGAAATAATGAAAATATTTCATCCCCCTGGACATTTCAAACCTGGACACTAAAACTATACCGAATATAATATTTATATATAAGGCCGATTGCATCTTTCCCAAAAAAATACACACATACCCTTTAAAATACGTTCAACCTTAAGATTTTTTAACCATCATAAATAAGTCAGAATGCCATTTTTTACACACACTAAATGCACGAGCGTTGTAAATCATAACCTAAAATATAATTGAACTGTTCACAAACTCGTAGCTTCTTCGGTTGCTAGATTATTATCTCATTAAACATTTGACAGTTAGCAAAGACAATTCCCAGTCAAAATCAAATAATATTAGGTAGTACGTATCACAATCAGAGATGTGCAAAATGGGTACCCAAAACCATTTGAAATGCAAAATGGAAATGGGCAAAACTTTTCCATTTGAAAATGCAAAATGGTTTTTAGAAAAGCATTTCAAATGCAAAATGCAAAATACCTATTTTCAAAATGCATTGAAAATGCAAAATGGTTTCTCAGGTCAAACAATTAAAATAATTATAGAATTTTTAAACAATTTTGTTATTTAATAATGGACATCAATGTAGAACAAAATATTACATGATGGTAAATCCAAAAACACCACGACCACAGATTATGAAACCACAAAAAATTTGCGCGGGACTAATGTTGCCAACGTAAAAACATAGAAACTGCTATCCAACATTTAATATTACAGAGTCATGGCCCCATGTTCAGTATTTGAATCAGTATTTTTTGTAATGGTATCACTCAATTGCCAGGGCTCCTACCAGGGAGCAACTTGACAAATGTAAATTATCTCTCATAGCGAGGTTGAGGACCGACTGATATTTGGGGCTTATGAAAAAAAGATGAGTGGAGATAGTAGGAAGAATGTTGCAAAAAAGCATTTAAAATGGAAAATGCATTGAGAAAAGCATTTAAAATGCAAAATGCAAAATGGTTTTTAGAAAAGCATTTAAAATGCAAAATGGAAAATACCCATTTTGCATTTTGCATTTCCATTTGAAATGGATTTATTCGAAATAAAGCACATCTCTGATCACTATATACTACGGGAATAATTTCTCGTATGTCCAAGAAATTCAAGATATTTTTGACGTTTCTCGGAGTTTGGAATCGATTTACGTTTTCAAGTAATCATTCATCGATTGTGTCCATCGCTAGTTCAGCGTTAGCTGTTTTAAAGCTGCCGTCTAGAGGTGAGTCGGGTGAATCGTACTATCTCGTCTCGATATTTGGAACAAATAGTACAAGTAAGAATAAATACTTATTCCAATTACCCGTTCCCTAGTATTTCGCACTTGTAGCTACTTACCTACCTAGCGTGCACGTCGCCCGTACCAAATACTGCGATGAGACGTGACTGTGCTGGCGCCTGGTAGGACAAGATTGATTCCAAATATCCTGGTAGGATATTTGGAATCTTTAATCTTGGAATCTTTAATCTCTAAATAGTAGTCCTTATCAGGATAAGTATATGTATGATGACTACTCTCAGGAGAGTAGTCATCATACATATACCACTCACGTAGTTATCATAAATAAACCATTCACGTAGTCATTCGTTCTGTCTTGATATACCACCCACAATTAAAACTCTTTCTCAATCCAATGATACCAACCTCAAACTCTCAGATAAGTCGTCAGGATACCACTATACCAGAAACTAAAAGAACTGAACCAGCATAATGTATTAAATTTAAGACTTTAGACTTAAGAGATTCTGGTATTACAATTCTGTCACCAAATAAAAGACATTTTCCCTTGACCGACAGTAAATTTCTGAATTTGAAATATTTTTTAATTTCTGGACTTGACAAGTTTTCAATCCAACCGATTGAAACATACTTAATGACTTTAGATAACATTTCATCTTCTTCAGAATGACTTTCAACTTCTGAAAATGGAATTAAGGGTGTTGACATGTATACAAAATTACATTCCTCTACATTAAATTGTTGTTCACTTGGCAAACGTGACATCACATCAGCTTGAGGAATTTTCAGTCCATTTTTAAAAACTAATTTATAATTGTACGCGGACAATATTATAGACCATCTTATGAGACGTGATGCAGCTAAAACGGGGACTTTTTTATCTTCGGCAAATAAAGACAACAATCGAGCATGATCAGTATATATAGTAAAATGACGACCAATTAAATATTTATGAATTTTTATTTATTTTTTTTATTTATTATAAATTTTTAAAGATACAAGTTTTATGCAGTCCCACAAAGCTGTCACACATGACGGCTTGTCTGTAGGTTCTACAAATAATATATATAAACATTTTTAATTTTTAATACATGTATGACACAAAATTATACAATAAACAATATCACAAAATAATATCTCAAAGTACCTACCTATATACAAATTATTTAGGCAGGTACGTTGAGATGTTCAGGAATACATCAATAATAAAGTTCAGAGATGCATTGATTCGTCGCTTATTAGCCAACGCTTAGTGTTTTTGGGGCAGGGTCTCTCATTATTCTGAGGTTTAAAAGAATTATTAAATTTATTGAAAATCTCTGGTATTAAATATTTAAGCGTTCGGCTTCCATACTTATTTGTTACTCTTGGAATAATGAGGCCCTTATTTTCAGTGAATCTTGTTGTGTGATTATGCACCGGTTGCTTTTTATATTTGCTATCTCCCTCATTATCCATTATAATAATGTACCAAAGAAGACCCTTTATTCGAAGTAGGCCCTCAGAACCATACAGTAGTTTTAGATTACTTCTTTGTCTGTAAATATTCGGTGGTACAATTTTTTTTATTATAGCAATTTGTAAGTTTTGTATATATTTAATATAAATATTGCTTGAGTGCCCCCAAGTTCGTATGCCATATCTGAGTATGGATTCGACCATAGAAAAATAAATTATTTTAAGAGTACAATGAGGCAAAACAAATTTCAGTTTATAAAAATTACTTGCAAAAGATCGGAGCTGATTACAGATTTTAGCCACTTATTTATCCCATTTAAATTTATTGTCTACTATTAGTCCCAGATAAGTATATTCGTTAGTAAAGTCAATTGTTTCACAGTGGCAAATATTTTCAATTTTTCTATGAATACATTCAGAATTATGAGCAATTATTTTGGGTATATTCCATATTCCCAGGCTTGGTGATTTTACATACATACATTTTGTTTTTTTAACATTAATAATTAAACCAACATCATGAGCCCATTTAAGTAGCTCGTTAAAGTCACTTTGCAATTGTTGAATAGCTATGATAGGATTTTCATTGGGTACTACAAGTGCAGTATCGTCAGCAAAAATGAATCTAAAGGCCTTTTTAAAGAGTTTTGATATAACAATAACATATATAATGTACAATTTTGGACCTAAAATTGATCCTTGCGGTACTCCTGATTTAATATGTCTTCCTTTACTCATATCATTTAAAATCTTTACATTCATTTTTCTATTAGTTAAGTAGTTTTTAAAAAATGAGAGGAGTTTACCCCGGATTCCAATGTTTTCAAGAACCTTAATTAATTGTATATGGCTGAGAGTGTCAAAAGCTTTTGAGTAGTCAATAAAAAGCACCAGTACATGTTTTTTAGAATTAAGTTGAGAATTTATAAAATCAGAAAATTTTTCCAGCAATTTATCACAACTTTTTTTTTTGGAACCCGTACTGGCATTCATCTATAATATTCAAATTATTCAAATATTTATCTAAATTTATCGAAATATATTTTTCTAAAATTTTTTCTAGTGCCGGGAGAATAGAAATTGGCCTGTAATTTTTAATTTCGGAGTGATCTCCATTTTTGAAAATAGGCCTTACAATGCTATTTTTTAATTCATCGGGGATGAGGCTCGTATCGATTATTCTGTTGATAAAGTGAGCAATAACAGGGCTAAGTAATTTGACATGTTTTTTTAAATCAAACATACGAATTAGATCTATGCCCGGTGACTTTGAATTTTTCATACCTCCGATAATATATTCAATTTGCTTAGCATTAGCTCTAGGTAAGTACATTGAATGCGGTAGGGATTCTTGCAAGTGTTTAGACGCTCGGAAATCACATTCATGTAACAACTTATTAACTCCTTCATCAAAAAAGTTAGCAAAATTTTCTGCCACTGCATCAGAAGATTGTGACTTTAGGAAATATTTAGATAAGACTTCATCGCAACCAGATTTATTTTTCCTACCCAAAATTGTATTAATTTCATTCCATGTTTTTTTAATGTCCTTGAAACAGTGATTAAATTTGTTATTATAGTATGCCTTTTTTGTGTTTAATATTTGTTTATTAAGTTTATTTCTATATTTTTTGAAAGCGATTTCATATTTTTTATTATTAGGCGTGTTTTTCCACTTTTTCCACATGGCATCTCGTATTAGAATACTTTCAGCGAGACTGTCATTCATCCAAGTTTTTTGGTTATTTCGAAATTTTTTTGTTTTTAATTTTGTAAAGGTACTTTTTTCATAAATATTTTTAAAAATCGATTTTAATTCTGCATAAATAATGTTTAGTTCAGACAATTTTGAAAACTGCATTCCAATCGGTGATTTCGATCAATAAATCAATCCTTTTGTCCGATAGTGCAGTGTAATACTCTTGGTGCGATTTGTCGACGGTACATTTATCATAGTAACAGAAGTTAATACTAGCTGCAGTGAGGTAGTGGTCAGCTATTATTGAATCGCATACGCATTAGCCCAGTCAATGAAGGTTTTGTGTCGGAACTAATTCCCCGGAAGCTGAATTTTTCACAGATGTTAGGAGACCTTTAGACATGTATTTTTACAAAAGTCCCCGACTTTCCCCCTTGTGCTTCCTTCCCCACCCCCTCTTGAATATATTTTTCAAAGCCTTTCGGAATACGCTAATATCTCCTCAATGGTTTTATAAAATCAGATTATTTATTTTTTGTTTAGTTTCTAATTAGTTATTCTAAAAAATTGTATTCTTTCATTTTTGCGAGAAATGCTATACAATCTCTACAATTTATTAGTAAAGGAAAAATATCAGTTTTTAAAATAGTATTTCAGAATATATTTGCACATAACTTTTTTCTGAGCCTGTTAACGAAAATAAATAAATCAACAAAACTTTTAGACAATATTTTTAGCTATAAAATAAAGTATATAATGATGGGTTTTAATTTATAATAAGGCACGTAGGCTGTTAATAAGGAGCACGGCGCGCGGGGGCTCGAATGCGCAGCGGTTCGCGGCGCAGTGAGAAATTACAAAAACCTAAGGAAAGTAATGATTAATTCATGTGTTTTTTTTTTATAGCAAATTCGTCTAACGTTGAAGAGTTTTATTGTTATTTACCAGGTTTAGTTCGGAGGGGAGGGGGGTAGTATAAATATTTTCCCCTGCCCAATGAAGTGCTTTCATTATCCACCAACCGCCGTGCCCCGGTCTGGCTAAACAGTCATATTATGTTGTATGATTGTTTGTTACTTATTATTTAAATAAAGGTTTGTGAGAAATTTATGGGAATCAGTTTACGCGTCCTCAACAGTAACCCACATGCTCCATGGACATGAATATTCTCGGGCAAACAGAGCCTACACTTTAACAGCAGCGTCTCTTGTCCACGTAATGAGAGAAGAATATCGAGATATTGATGGGAAATTAAGACAAATAGAAAATATGTATCAAGATTTAGTTACGTGGAAAAAAGATATGGAGGAGGTTAATAATGATGACAATCTAAAAGAGAAGATTCCATATACTGAAGCAAGTGAAGACAGGATTAAGGAATCATCTAGTAGGACTGCCAAGTTGTGGCTTTACCTTCTACATTGCATCGACCTCATGCTTAGATTTATATTTGCAGAGAAGTCCGGGAGTCGGAAAATGCACCTAAATACTATTGTTGATATGCTTCCATTTTTCCACACGGCAGGACATTTACCATACGCAAAATCAGTACATATGTACGTTCAAAGTATGTTGCAACTCGAATCAAGAATAACTAAAGAAGAATGTAAAGTATTCACTGAAAATGGGTACTTTACAATAAGAAAAAGCGACAGATATTGGTCCGGTACGTGGATGGATATGATCATCGAGATCATGCGACCAATGAAGTCAGTAGCAGGTTTGACACTTGGGCGCGGAATCACTGACAGCGCTTTGTCAATGTGGAAACTTGGAACCACTTACTACGTGAAAGTGCAAGAGAGCATTGAAGAATTCATCGGTATAGAATTTAATTTTTCTGAACAGCATGTTGAGCTGCGCGAATCATGGAAGAAAAGGGATAAGCTAGATATAGGAAAATATACATCATGGCTAAGACAGCACAGCCCGTTCACCAAGCGCTCGGGGGAGCTGTTGTCTTTATCTTCAGGGTTTATTTCAGATAATAGTGTCAATTGTGATAAAGTTTATGAGGTGAGCCTGACAGCTATGCAAAAAATGAAAGGATTTAATTTTGGAGATATACGACTAAAAAGGAAAGACATGGTGATTACCCAGCAAGTTGCAGTAAACCCCCAGCAGCTATTTAACAGAATACTGTGCATTAGTGATAGTCCTAGCAAGCTTTAGACTTACTTAGGATATGAATTTGCTTCAAGACCCCTTCTATTTTTGATGAAGTCTCCCTTCGTAAAGGAACAAAATCATGTATGGCGAAAGTATTTAGCGAAAGTATTCATGACGAAGTTGATTTGGAAAATGCTGCAATAGTCATCGATGGGGGATACCTCCTACACTCTGTTGTTTGGCAAACTTAAACTACTTACGGAGACATCACTAAATCATACTCACGTTTCGTCCATACTAAATTTGGCAAATATTCTATTGTCGTTTTTGATGGATACCCTGAAGAACCAACTGTAAAATATGAAGAGCAAAGACAAAGGTCGGCTAACAACTCATCGTGCGATATTGAATTAAACTTCACTACACGTTGTTTGACTAAGAATGAAGCTTTCTTATCCAATAAGAAAAACTACAAAAATAATGATTGAAGCACTGTGTCATGAATTTAGTGAATCTGGTTTGAAAACAGTCACGGCCGCAGGTGATGCCGATATTTACATTGTACTAACCGGCATCGAACAACTAACATCTTCTTAAAAGTGATTGTTGTTGGCACGGATAGTGATCTTTTTGTATTACTTGTAAGTCTTGCTCCTGAAGGAAAATCTATTTTTTCTGTAAAGATTTTGCTGGAAAGGCCCCTTCAAGAACTTTCTACATCATAGAGAAACCTATAATGGTACATAAAGATATTCGAAAACACATGCTATTTACCCATGCCATTACGGGCTGTGATACGACCCCATCTTTATATGGGTTAGGAAAGATAAAAGCCGTTGACACGATGAAAAACAATCCCGAAGCAAAACGCGCAGCTCAGGCATTTCTGCAAAAAGATGCAACTGAAGTTGTTGCATCTTTTTGTGCAATTATTCATTTATTGCAATTATTCAATTATTTCAATCAATTCATCATGCAATTCAACTTGTACAAAATGGAGAAAAATTCGCTCTCGCCATGTATGGTCTTAGTAGCTACTCTAATTGAAACGAAGCTCGATACTATAAGTTTACCAGACTAACGACAAAATCAGCTTTTAAATCTAAATTTGACTTGGCAAAACTACCACTGACTTCAGAATCGTGTCATCAACATTTGTTGAGAGTTTATTTGCAAGTACAGTTTTGGTTAGGAAACAAACTAAACCCTATAAACTGGGGATGGAGGTATGAAAATGTAAATGAAAATGGTGGAAAGAAGAAATTATTGAAATCATTTGCTCATGATGACCTTCTTTCTCTGGTGTCCTGTTCCTGCAAGTCTGGATGTGAAAATTACTGTGGCTGCAGAAAATCTGGATTTACCTGCTCTGCCATGTGCTACAACCGTAACGGATTATCATGTCTGAACACACCCCAGTATGACGAATAAATGGGAGACTCTCTTGACTAGAAAATTATTTTAATATTTGCCTAATTTTGTCATAGATAATATTGATAAGTATATAATATAATTTACAAACCGTTTTGTCATTATAATATTTTTGAGGTATATTTTAAGAAGCTTGTTTGAAAGTAAACCATTTTAGATCTATGATGCACTCTTTTGTGCATAGATCTAAAATGTGATTTGTTGTTTCGGTATTTTATTGTTGATAGGTGCACAATAAAACAAGTGAGAATTTCCACAAAAGATTTTTTAGAACTTCGCCATAACATAAGGTCTGCAATATTTTAATGTTGTGAAAGGATAGTCCCATGTTGCTGTAGGTATTTTAGGCTTATTTCACATAACTTTATTTAAGTAATATGTTACAAACAATCATACAACATAATATGACTGTTTAACCAGACCGGGGCACGGCGGTTGGTGGATAATGAAAGCACTTCATTGGGCAGGGGAAAATATTTATACTACCCCCCTCCCCTCCGAACTAAACCTGGTAAATAACAATAAAACTCTTCAACGTTAGACGAATTTGCTATAAAAAAAAACACATGAATTAATCATTACTTTCCTTAGGTTTTTGTAATTTCTCACTGCGCCGCGAACCGCTGCGCATTCGAGCCCCCGCGCGCCGTGCTCCTTATTAACAGCCTACGTGCCTTATTATAAATTAAAACCCATCATTATATACTTTATTTTATAGCTAAAAATATTGTCTAAAAGTTTTGTTGATTTATTTATTTTCGTTAACAGGCTCAGAAAAAAGTTATGTGCAAATATATTCTGAAATACTATTTTAAAAACTGATATTTTTCCTTTACTAATAAATTGTCGAGATTGTATAGCTTTTCTCGCAAAAATAAAAGAATACAATTTTTTAGAATTACTAATTAGAAACTAAACAAAAAATAAATAATCTGATTTTATAAAACTATTAAGGAGATATTAGCGTATTCCGAAAGGCTTTGAAAAATATATTCAAGAGGGGGTGGGGAAGGAAGCACAAGGGGGAAAGTCGGGGACTTTTGTAAAAATACATGTTTAAAGATCTTCTAACATCTGTGAAAAATTCAGCTTCCGGGGAATTAGTTCCGACATTGGGTCTTTTTTTCCCTTCATTGACTGGGCTACATGAACTGATTTCGGTCGTCTCCTTCACTCTTACATAGATATGGTCTAAACATGAAGCCGTTACATAGTTAGTCGCTTCTCTAGTCACTTCATTTATACATCTGGTCATTCCAAAATGAGACATGAGGTTTTCATATTGCATAGTTATGGGTTCGTGTACATTTAATAAGTTAATATTCGTATCACCTAGAACCAATACGGATTCTTTTATATCAATATTTCCTAATATTGTCTCCAGCTCATTAAGAAATATTTTTTTTTTGTAATAGGCGGTCTATATATTGCTAAAAGATGTAAGCGAATATTCTACCCACGAACTGGCGATGCCTATGTGGGATTTTTTTGCTATCATACATTTATGCATATTATTATTTTTATGTATATGCTGTTTATGAACTCGTGTGTGTGTACGTGTATTGTGTGTGTATGTTATGTATGGTGTGTAATACACTATATATGTATACATATGTGCATGTGTACATATACTTTTCTGTAATTCGCATTGTTTCTTTCTTTTTTTAATATGTATGTAAAAAACATAATTTGTATTTTAAAACAATGTATGTAACAAAAAAAAAAAAAAAAAAAAAAAAAAAAAAAAAAGTATATTGATTCCAAAAATAACAGAAAGGGCTTCCTTGTGCAATTGGCTATAATTTCTTTGAGCTGAATTTAACGTTGCAGACTCAAAAGCTATAGGAAATTCTTGATTCTTTACGACATGACTTAAGACACATCCGACACCGTATGCACTGGAGTCGACTGTAAGACACAATGGTTTTGACGGATCAAATAAAACTAACATAGTTTTATCTGACAGGAGAGACTTACTATTTATAAATGCTTTTTCGCATTCATCAGACCAACACCATTCTAAATTCATTCTTAATAAATTATGGAGTGGTTCTAGTACAGTAGGACACATGGAATAAAATTCCTATAAAAATTCAACATTGACAAATACGATTTTAGTTGAGTAACATTTTCTGGACACCCAGTAGACTTAATTTTCTCAACTTTCGACAAAGACGGACTTTTGCCTTGACCTGACAAAGTAAAACCTAAAAATTCAAAAGAAGATACAAAAAATTCACTTTTTGACACATTAATTTTTATATTATACTCATTTAACTTTGACAAAACTTTTTCTAAAGTATTACAACACTCCGTTTCATCTTTACCACATACACAAATATCATCAATGTATGCAGCACAGTTTTTTATGCCTCCCAAGACTGTACAATTACCATTTGAAATGTGGCAGGAGCCGATGACAACCCAAAAGGTAAACGATTGTAAACATATAAACCATTACATGTATTAATTGTAAGTAATTCTTTACTAGAATCTGACACAGACAACTGTAAATATGCATTTGTTAAGTCTAATTTACAAAATACTTGACAACCTGAAAATTTATTAAAAATATCCTCTGGACGTGGAATAGGATATTGCTCAATTCTCAATTGTGGATTGACTGTAGATTTTAAATCTGCACATAAACGTATTTTTCCATTTTGTTTTGGTACACAAACTATTGGAGAAGACCAAGTACTATATTTAACTTTAGAAATTATGCCTTCGCTTTCAAGACGATCTAGCTCTTGGCATACTTCTGCACGCAGTGCATAAGGGACCTCATATGCTTTGTGGAAAACAGGAGTTGAATTATTTTTTAAAGATAAATTTACCGAAAACTCTTTAATTGGTATGTCGTTATTCGTTTTAGAAAAAGAATTTAAATATTTTTGTGACAATTTTTCGACAATGTTTGATTTGTTTTTTCCACTGACAGACACTGAATTTACAGTAAGTATTATCATTACCAATATTTGATATAAAAGAATTTATAAATGTATTTTCCCAAGACGGATTCAAAACATTTATCCAATTCCTACCAAGAATAGCTTCAGACGATAGATTTTTAATAACTAATACTGGTAAATCCACGACCAAATTAGAATCATCTTTTACACTTACTTTTGCAATAAAAAATCCAAAACAATATAAATTTTGACTATTTGCTGTAAACAAATTACCATAGAACTGAGTTAATTTACAAGTTTTGAAAAAATTTATGTACATTTTGTGACTTATCAAGGTCGATGAACTCCTTGTGTCAATCATGAAAGACATTTTCCTACCGTTTACAAACAAATCAATATTAACTGTTTCAGACACGGACATATTTAAAACATTGGGAGGAATGCAGATTACGCCAAACTCTGGGAATTGAATAAAAATGCACTTTCTAGATGAGAAAAGTGTGTAGAAACTCATTAAAAAAAGAAATAAGGCGCGGAAGAATAAATTGAGGGAGATACAGCCGATCAAAGTTTAATAAAATTGCACTTCGCGATCTGATATTATCACCATATTCGGACAGTCCGCCGCCATATTTTGTCACGAAAATCAAATTAAAAACTTTTAATACTTTTGAAATTTCAGTAGTGCCATCCAAAAAATAAAAAAAGTGTTGCCATATAATAATATCAATGCATGGAAAATTCTGAAAATTAAATATCATTTGCCAGATTGGTAGTTTATTATTTAAAATCTTGTAAATACTTAATTTATGTATATATATAACCTAACCTAACTGTGATTTTCTATAACAAAAAATGACCCTTTAATAACGCCCACTCGCGTCCCCTTTAGAGTTTTATCCCAGTTTTCAAGTAGTTTGTGGGCTACGCTAGGTTTGTATAGACGGTTTGTGATTTAATACTAATACCTTTTTTCCATGTTATTTCCTGTTACACAAAATTGCCCCTTTAATAACGCCTGCTCGCGTCCCCTTTAGAGTTATATTGCAGTTTTCAAGTAGTTTGTGGGCTACGCTAGGTTTGTATAGACTGGTTTGTGATTTAATTCTAATACCTTTTTCCCATGTTCTTCTGCCTACTCTAACCCAAACTAACAACCTAAACCTATTTTGTAAAAAAATATTATTATTATATGGCAACACTTTTCTTTTTTTGGTTGGCACTACTGAAATTTCAAAAGTAAATAGTTGTTAATTTGATTTTCTTAAGTCATAATTGATAAATAAAACATGGTTTCTATGTATCGCGTACGAAGTTTCAAAACCCTATAACTCGGTTAATAGTGCCGACCCCCACCTAATTCCCCAGCCCCATTCCCCAGCCCTAAATTAGTCTAAATCAAGTTCAATTTCGGTTATACTCCCATAAACCGAATTTTACCCTCAGATCGCGAAGTGCAATTATATTAAACTTTGATCGGCTGTATCTCCCTCAATTTATTCTTCCGCGCCTTAATTCTTTTTTTAATGAGTTTCTACACACTTTTCTCATCTAGAAAGTGCATTTTTATTCAATTCCCAGATTTTGGCGTAATCTGCATTTCACCCAAAACATTTATATTACTAACACATTTTACATGATTAATAACAATTGATTTTACACTGGAACAAAATTTCGACGTATGACCGTATGTATTACACTTGTAACATTTCCAATTCCTTGAAGGACATGACTCTGGTTGATGACTGATAAAACACCTCTCGCATCTTTTTCTGGGATTTCCACGTGATGGAGATGAAAGACGACTTGATGACATTGAACTCCTTTGACCTTGTTGCGGACTAGTACTCCTTTGACGTGACGTTTTCGGCTTTACTTCGAAAACTCCCGATGAAAGATCTTCTTTGTGTAATATTTCTGCAGAACAACTTACTGTCCATATTCTGGACACATTTTTTGCTTTTTCGAAACTCAGCGATTCATCTTCAGACAGTAATCTTATAGTCATGGCTTCATTTTTCACACCGCACACCAATTTATCCCTCAATGCTTCATCCAGAAATGCTCCAAAATTACATGATATTGACAGACTTTTTATTTCTGAAATGTAATCATCAATTCCCTCGTTCGACTGTGCTGACGATAGTAAAATTTATATCTTTGGGCGATCGTACATTTTTTTTCTTCATATTTATTTTGAAGTGTTGTTACAATCTCGTTATAAGTTAACTCTTCAATATTTTTCGGACGAAATGTTTCTTTTAAAATTTTATACTTCTCCGCACCAATAATTATACAAAGATATCCAAAATTCTCTTTGTCCGTAATATTAATTACTTTTAAATAAATTTGAACACGTTCTAAAAACATTCCGAAGGTTTCACAACTCGACTCGTATAGCGGCACTGGCAAAGTACTCATAGACATGTTAAAATGATTGAAAAAACAAAGACGAAATCACTGTTTTACACTGGAATTAATACCTATTACTCGTTTTTAATTTAACTTTTTCGATTATCCTCGTCGCCAATTATTATATCGGGGATTATTAAAATTAAAAGACTGTTGACTCAGACCTGTGACGTTTATTCACTACGCACACTCGTTCTAATCTCCCACTTGACGCATCAGGACTGCCAACATGGCCATACATAACAACCACAATTTTACACAAAAATTACGTTTTTCTATAATTTTTCAGGTTTAACCACAATTTTACACAAAAATAACGTTTTTCTACAATTTTTGATTTTTATGACGTTTTTACACATTTTGCATGGATTTCAATATTTTTCTTTGTTTTTCGACTATTTACGATGTTTTTGACCATTTTTATTGTTAAACCACAATTTCACACAAAAATAAGGTTTTTCTACAAATTTTGAGTTTTTTTTTCGTTTTTATACATTTTGCATGGTTTTTCAATATTTTTCAGTGTTTTTCGACGATTTAAGATGTTTTAGACCGTTTTTCTTGTTTTACCACAATTTAACACAAAAATAAGGTTTATCTACATTTTTTCATGTTTTACCACAATTTTATACAAAAAGAACGTTTTTCTACAATTTTTCAGGTTAAACCACAATTTTACACGAAAATAACGTTTTTCTACATTTTTTGAGGTTTTATGACGTTTTCACACATTTTGCATGGTTTTTAAAAATTTTTCAGTGTTTATCGACGATTTACGATATTTTAGAGCATTTTCATTGTTTTACAACAATTTAACACAAAAATAAGGATTTCTACAAATTTTGAGGTTTTTTACATTTTTACACATTTTGCATGGTTTTTCAATATTTTGCTGGGTTTTTCGACGATTTACGATGTTTTAGACCATTTTTAACACATTTTTAACAATTTTAAACCACAATTTAACACAAATATAAGGTTTTTCTACATTTTTTCATGTTTTACCACAATTTTATACAAAAATAACGTTTTTCTACAATTTTTCAGGTTTAACCACAATTTTACACAAAAATATCGTTTTTCTACATTTTTTCATGTTTTACCACAATTTTACACAAAAATAACGTTTTTCTACATTTTTTTAATGTTATAGCACAATTTTACGCATAACAAACGTTTTTCTGCAATTTTTCTGGATTTACCACAATTTAACACAAAAATATCGTTTTCCTACAATTTTTGAGGTTTTATCACGTTTTTACACATTTTGCATGGTTTTTCAATATTTTTCAGTGTTTTTTGACGATTAACAATGTTTTAGACCATTTTTCTGGTTTTTTCACATTTTTACACAAAAATAAGGTTTTTCTGCAATTTTTCTGGTTTAACTACATTTTTACACATCACAAACGTTTTTCTGCAATTTTTCGGGATTTACCACAACTTAACACAAAAATATCGTTTTCCTACAATTTTTGAGGTTTTGTCACGTTTTTACCCATTTTGCATGGTTTTTCAATATTATTCAGTGTTTTTCGACGATTTACAATGTTTTTGACCATTTTTCTGGTTTTTCCACATTTTTACACAAAAATAAGGTTTTTCTGCAATTTTTCTGGTTTTACTACAATTTTACACATTATTATATCGGGGATTATTAAAAATAAAAGACTGTTGACTCAGAGCTATGACGTTTATTGACTGCCCGCACACTCGTTATAATCTCCCACGTGACGCATCAGGACTGCCAACATGGCCATACATAACATCCTTTCCTCCTTTATTTTTTTTTTATTTTCAAACAATTTACAATACCAAATAAAACTTAAACATAATCACTATGACTAAATCTGACAGGGGGTTTCACCAATCTGCCAGCCCTAGTTACTACATCAGTTTTCCCACTAGTGCTGGGTAAAGGCTCACTAACATTTTTATTTTCTTGACTTCCCAAGTCATACCATTTATCGGGATTTTTATAATTTGATTTTAACTTTATACAACTGTTTTTTATTTGGTTAACATGGACCTTTTTTACCTCTCCTCCGTTTGAAAGAATTAAATACACCCATGAACTTAATTTTAACTTAATAGTTCGCTGAACCCATTTCATAGGACCTTTCAGATGTCTTAAGTATACCAATACCTTATCATTTTCCTCATACTCTTTCAATGCTTTTTGACTTGATTGCTTACTTTTATTAACAATATTTTCTTCTGTCAAAATATGAAGAGGTGTACGTGGCTCATACGAAAATATTTTAGCCATAGGAGACAAACCCGTGACAGAAGTAGGAGTGGAACGATAAGTATACAAACAATCTATTAGACGTTGAGCTGGTGACAAAAATTTAGAGTTTTTTGAAAACATAAATTTAATTAAAATCTTTTTGAATGTTTGAACAGATCGTTCTGCTAATCCATTTGACTCGGGATTATATGGTGGAGAAAATAATAATTTAATAGATTTTTCTTTACAAAAAATAGAAAATTCTTTACATGAAAATGGAGGACCGTTATCACAAACAATAGTTTTCGGAAAGGCAAATCTGGAAAAAACTTCACTTAATTTTGATAATAAATCCGAATATTTAGTATTTTTCATATAAAAACATTCTATCCACTTTGAATATGAATCACAAACTAATAAGTATTTGGAACCTTTTAAGTCAAAAAAATCCAAATGTACTCTTTCCCATGGACTTTCAGCAATAGGCCAATTATGACGCACGTTTTTGTTAGCTTTTTGTACCGACTGACACATTTCACATCTAGAAATAATATCTTCAATATCTTGATTCATACCTAACCACCAAACATACGAACGAGCAAGAATTTTTGATCTGACTATACCAGGATGACCATAATGTATTAAATTTAAGACTTTAGACTTAGGAGATTCTGGTATTACAATTCTGTCACCAAATAAAAGACATTTTCCCTTGACCGACAGTAAATTTCTGAACTTGAAATATTTTTTAATTTCTGGACTTGACAAGTTTTCAATCCAACCGATTGAAACATACTTAATGACTTTACATAATATTTCATCTTTTTCAGAATGACTTTCAGCTTCTGAAAATGGAATTAAGGGTGTTGACATGTATACAAAATTACATTCCTCTTCATTAAATTGTTGTTCACTTGGCAAACGTGACATTACATCAGCTTGAGGAATTTTCAGTCCGTTTTTAAAAACTAATTTATAATTGTACGCGGACAATATTATAGACCATCTTATGAGACGTGATGCAGCTAAAACGGGGACTTTTTTATTTTCGGCAAACAAAGACAACAATGGAGCATGATCAGTATATATAGTAAAATGACGACCAATTAAATATTTATGAAATTTCTTGATTCCAAAAATAACAGCAAGGGCTTCCTTGTGCAATTGGCTATAATTTCTTTGAGCTGAATTTAACGTTGCAGACTCAAAAGCTATAGGAAATTCTTGATTCTTTACGACATGACTTAATACACATCCGACACCGTATGCACTGGAGTCGACTGTAAGACACAATGGTTTTGACGGATCAAATAAAACTAACATAGTTTTATCTGACAGGAGAGACTTACTATTTATAAATGCTTTTTCGCATTCATCAGACCAACACCATTCTACATTTTTTCTTAATAAATTATGGAGTGGTTCTAGCACAGTAGGACCCATAGGAATAAAATTCCTATAAAAATTCAACATTGACAAATACGATTTTAGTTGAGTAACATTTTCTGGACGCCCAGTAGACTTAATTTTCTCAACTTTCGACAAAGACGGACTTTTGCCTTGACCTGACAAAGTAAAACCTAAAAATTCAAAAGAAGACACAAAAAATTCACTTTTTGACACATTAATTTTTATATTAAACTCATTTAACTTTGACAAAACTTTTTCTAAAGTATTACAACACTCCGTTTCATCTTTACCACCTACACAAATATCATCAATGTATGCAGGACAGTTTTTTATGCCTCCCAAGACTGTATCAATGACCATTTGAAATGTGGCAGGAGCCGATGACAACCCAAAAGGTAAACGATTGTACACATATAAACCATTACATGTATTAATTGAAAGTACTTCTTTACTAGAATCTGACACAGACAACTGTAAATATGCATTTGTTAAGTCTAATTTACAAAATACTTGACAACCTGAAAATTTATTAAAAATATCCTCTGGACGTGGAATAGGATATTGATCAATTCTCAATTGTCGATTGACTGTAGATTTTAAATCTGCACATAAACGTATTTTCCCATTTTGTTTTGTTACACAGACTATTGGAGAAGACCAACTACTATATTTAACTTTAGAAATGATCCCTTCGCTTTCAAGACGATCTAGCTCTTGGCATACTTCTACACGCAGTGCATAAGGGACCTCATATGCTTTGTGGAAAACAGGAGTTGAATTATTTTTTAAACTTAAATTTACCGAAAACTCTTTAATTGGTAAGTCGTTATTTGTTTTAGAAAAAGAATTTAAATATTTTTGTGACAATTTTTCGACAATGTTTGATTTATTTTTTCCACTGACAGACACGGAATTTACAGTATTGTCATTACCAATATTTGACATAAAAGAATTTATAAATGTATTTTCCCAAGACGGATTCAAAACATTTATCCAATTCCTACCAAGAATAGCTTTAGACGATAGATTTTTAATAACTAATACTGGTAAATTCACGACAAAATAAGAATCATCTCTTACACTTACTTTTGCCATAAAAAATCCAAAACAATTTAAATTTTGACTATTTGCTGTAAACAAATTACCATAGAACTGACTTAATTTACAAGTTTTGAAAAATTTTATGTACATTTTGTGACTTATCAAGGTCGATGAACTCCTTGTCATGAAGGACATTTTCCTACCGTTTACAAACAAATCAATATTAGCTGTTTCAGACACGGACATATTTAAAACATTTATATTACTCACACATTTTACATGATTAATAACAATTGATTTTGCACTAGAACAAAATTTTGACGTATGACCGTATGTATTGCACTTGTAACATTTCCAATTCCTTGACGGACATGACTCTGGTTGATGACTGATAAAACACCTCTCGCATCTTTTTCTGGGATTTCCACGTGATGGAGATGAAAGACGACTTGATGACATTGAACTCCTTTGACCTTGTTGCGGACTAGTACTCCTTTGACGTGACGTTTTCGGCTTTACTTCGAAAACTCCCGATGAAAGATCTTCTTTGTGTAATATTTCAGCAGAACAACTTACTGTCCATATTCTTGACAATTTTTTTTGCTTTTTCGAAACTCAGCAATTCATCTTCAGACAGTAATCTTATAGTCATGGCTTCATTTTTCACACCGCACACCAATTTATCCCTCAAGGCTTCATCCAGAAATGCTCCAAAATTACATGATATTGACAGACTTTTTATTTCGGAAATGTAATCATCAATTCCCTCGTTCGACTGTTGCTGACGATTATAAAATTTATATCTTTGGGCGATCGTACATTTTTTTTCTTCATATTTATTTTGAAGTGTTGTTACAATCTCGTTATAAGTTAACTCTTCAATATTTTTTGGATGAACTGTTTCTTTTAAAATTTTATATTTTTCCGCACCAATAATTATACAAAGATAACCAATTTTCTCTTTGTCCGTAATATGAATTATTTTTAAATAAATTTGAACACGTTCTAAAAACATTCCGAAGGTTTCACAACTCGACTCGTATTGCGGCACTGGCAAAGTACTCGTAGACATGTTAAAATGATTGAAAAAAACACAGACGCAATCACTGTTTTACACTGGACTATGTAATGTTTTCGCCTTTTTCCCCATTTTCTTTTATTTTTATTTGTTTAAAACAATATAAATTTTTCTTCTCTCTTGGCTATGACCGATATTTAATTTTTTCTCTAAGGCTTTGCATATGTGTTCGCATTGATGGAAAATTCCTCCCCTACAACACATAAGCCTCCATGAAAATTGGACCCTTTTCTTTGATATCTACAGAAAGCTACTTAAAGCTCTCTTGTACTATATATCTTCATAGACATATGTACTCAACTAATTAATACGTTATTTACGAACTTGAACGCAAATATTTCCGTATTTATATTGTAATTAAATTCCATCAAACGTTGTGTAATTTTTTTGATTTATGATATAGGATTTTAATTACCTTCATTTTTGTGGTAACCCCCTTGGTTCTGATCGAGGTGTTGAGTTTCACAATTTTATTGGTCTTTCCATTGCAAACCTAGACTTAAATGAATTCTCTGGATGAGCTAACTTTCCTATTGTAATTATTCTGATTCCCTGCACCCTAACAAAGTCGTAGTTAAACGCTGATAAAAGATATTATACATGTTTATTTGGACAAGTAATTTGATATAACTCAAATGGTTAATTGTTAGTAAATTTGATTTTGGTAAACTCTTGTGTCTGTGTGGCGCCACTCCTTTATGATTCTGCTGCTATAAGGTACATGTAAAGATTGATTTAGTAGGTTAATGTAATTAGTTAATTGCATATTTGACGAACTCGGAATAGCCCATTTGCTGGCATAATTTGGCTCCAAATCCTCCTGCAAGTAAACGAGATGATCGTGAGTCAACAAGAAATTTGCACAATCCTTTGACACGGCTCTTTGATTGATACCTAAGTTATCGCGTCCCAAAGAGCCTTCCACGTCATCATGTACTGCATTCAAGTTTCCCCTCGGGTCTCGATACCCCCAAATTCCGACCCCTCCTTGGACTACAATTTACTTAGGGCGAACCGGTTTCGTCCTATATACAATCATATACTCACGGTTGGTGTGGACTTACGGGTCGTGAATCCTCATTCCACGTTTAAAGGAAAATGCGATAGTGGTCTATAAGACCTAAAATGCAAGCTGTATGCAGGTCCGCATTCTCCAGTAAACAGTACATACGAATAAATATATGTATACATACAGTTTGGGAAAGGTTTATAACTCGCAATACGAGGCTATCTACCTCGCATTCCGAGCTCGGATCTCGCGCCAAGAACTCTGCGAAGCTCTAGGTCTGGTAACCGAATATATACGTACTAATAAGGTGATACTAATAAATACTAGTAGAATAAGGTCATATTTGATAGTTTGTTTTGGAGAGCTATCGAACTCCAGGCTTTTGTTTGTTTGGTTTTGACGTTTTTATTTAAGAGAATCGCCATCTCTATTTGATTTGGTTAATGGTCTTGTTATAGGAGCGACCACTGCCTCCTATTGATGAACTGTATTTGTTTTAAATTTTTCCTCCAGGGTTCAACATTAATTTTTGTTCATCCTATCCCGTGATTTTCCAATTGTTTCAAGTAGTTGATTGCCACATTAGAGAGTACTCGACTCTCAAATGTCTCAGGCAACTGATGGGGTTCTGTATGAGCACCCAATCAATAATATTCAAATGTTTTGTATAATTATTCGATATAAATCTTCCTACTAACCCGTGATTTTCCAATTGTTGATTGTGAATGATAAGTATTTGTAAACACGCATCTTCCAGCTGTTTCAAGTAACTAATAAAAATCTATGCGACTATCTAATAATATATAATAATATATTATTATATATTATTAGATAATATATAATATATATTATATATTATCGACTATCTATAACTAATCTATCAATGATATTCAAATGTTTCATGTAATTTTTTGATATAAATCTGGCTAACCCGTGATTTTTCAATTGTCGTTTGTGATTGATAAGTATTTGAGAACACGCATCTTCCAGCTGTTTCGGGTAATTAATAAAATCCTTTGTGACTAACTAATTATGGCCAAGGTCGTTTCCAAACTATGCGGTTGACCCAATTCTCCAGTGAGCTCTTTATTTGTAAACAAATAATATAAACATCTCCTGACACACTAACCTAAATGTGAGATTTGTTTATTTTAAAATTCCTTAGAAGTCATTTGTGCCTCTTTACTTTTATTGTGCACTATTAATTAAAATATTTTTAAATCCTTTATTGAAGTTAAACTATTTTTCATTTTCCGAATTTAGTAAACTTACTAGGTTTAATTGAAGAATAAATATACATATATATTTAAGTACACATATCTCTATTGTCAAAATATGTTAAATAAGAGTACATATATTAATAAATAAATATAAAATATATGATTCTACATAGTCTGGAATATTAATAAATACATATTTTCTTTTTCAATAATATAGGTATGTCCTCGGGTAGGTATTAAAATCGCTACCATTTCGATGCTTCGATTAATAAATAAAATACATATATATAATTACATTACTCATATATATATTCTTTATATACAATATTTTACTTTACTTTTATATAGATAAATATATATACAAATATACAATATACATATATTAATGTGTAATTCTTTGTTTTGTTGTTTTAATTTATTATTCAATTGATATACTTCCACTTCACAGCCCTTCTGTGTCTCCTGGGACCTGAAAATTATTTATAAAAGGAAAACTCACCCACGTCAAGGTATTTCCGGTCGGGTAGTACACAACAACCTTGATGAAGAAATCCTACCTAATTAATTGTATTTTTCAACTAATTTCAAAATAAATCTTTTCGACTATTTATTCCTATTTAATATTTTATTCTCGCTTGAATCGTATAAATTAGCTGATATTTGATTTTCCTTCCGAACGAAATCCTAATCCAGAAAACCCGTTGATTTAATAACACCTTTCTAGTTTAGGCTTTTGAATGATAGCTGTTTCAAATTCTTTTTCGAAATGATAGACTGATGATTAAAATTCCGGTTAAAACGACAAACACTTTTGACACTGTCGCTATACGCACGATGGATTTTAATTGAACAATTTATTAATTCTAAATTTCTTTTTATATAAATTGATAAGAAAATTTATTCCAAATTGTGCAAACTTTTAATTATCTTTATTCTTAATAAATTAATTTCTTTTCCGAACTGTTACTTTTAGAACAAAGGTTTGAGCATTTGTTGTTATTTCTTTTCGAACTGTCGAAACTGTCGAAACTGTCGAAACTGTCTTTTCGAACTGTGTTTATTTTAAACTAAGACGTAAATATTTATTACTATTATTATTATTTTTTTTTTACCAAATTGATGTCAAATTATAATCTATTTTTAAATATCAATCCGCGAACCCGTTCACTCTAGATTAACGATAAAACTCTCCACTAAATTCTAATGTTTTCACTTTGAATGAAATAATTATTTTTAAATTTTAATAATTCACTTTTAACACTTTTTGCACTATCCACTTTTAACACTTTTAAGCACTTCACACTTTACTTTTAAAGCACTGAGTTTAAACTGTATTTGTTTTACTGTTTGATTTAATTTAACTGACTTATTAAATTTCACTGACTCTAGCACTTGTATTTTTCACAAAATTTTCCTAAGTCCAGGGCTTATTTAAAATTTAACACTTAAAGATTTTTCACTGTTAATCCTACCAAAGACGTAGTACTGCCACGTAACAACTTTTCGAATCCTCGGCGCGACTGTCTCCTGACTGATGTGTTCCATCTTTTATACCCCTCTCAGGTTCCAAAAGACGTATCTGAATTTCTCTTGATGCTTAATTCTATCTCCTATCAACTCGTAAATCCGAACACCCCTTCCATCAATATCGATTGTGCTTCCATAAGATGTTCTGCTTTCCGGCTCAAGGCGGTGGTCAGTTTCCATCTCACATATCTAAATCGATAGGGTCCGAATCGGGTAAGTCTGTGTTAATCGCCCAAGCTTCCTTTGTCCTGTGTTCACACAAAATATAGTTAAATTCTCATGATTTTGTGTTCCTTTTTTTTCTCAATTTGCGATAGGTCCGTCCTCAATAATATATATATACATCTCAATTTTATGCATCTCGTGCGAAAAATGCCTAAATCCATGTTGAAATCCCTACTATGCAGTTTAGAATTTCGATTTGTTTAAATTCTACTTAATTTCATTGTCACCTATATGAGCTTTTCCATTTTCACCAGTACTTTCTCTCTTAATGCCGCAGATTTGAATTTTTCCTTATCTTTTGGATTTTCTTTTATCCGCGACGTTTTCTTGCACAATTTTCTTCTTTATTTTTTTGTTATTTCTCATAACTCTATAACTAATTATTTTCCAAGTCGTATTTATTTATTTCACGGATAAATTTGAATTGTATCACTTTTCTCCACTTGGATTATTCTTTATCTCCGTTCTTTACCCTTCCTTTTATCTTTTCTCCACTTTTCCCGATGTGTGTGGTCTCCAGGAAAATTTCATACTTCATCTATTATTAATTAATATATAGTTTTCCACACTTCTATGGGAGATATACCTAATTTGACTCTGGGATATCTGTCACTTTTATTGCCTGATCCAATCTCCGCCCCATCCTCCATCCCTCACTTACAAGATTTCACATAAATTATATGTCTGGACACCTGTTTACGTTTAAAATTTTGGTACTAGACTCGTAAATTTAATTTAATTTCAAACCTATTAATTTTAATCTCTTTTGCTTAATCTAAATACTTCATAAGGTCCACGTTAAAGTTAATCGCTTTTCTAATCGTTTATTACCTTAACGTAAATAAAAATCATGTTCGGATTTTGATTGTTTATCCTTCAAAATATACATGAGACCGCCAACCTTTTATCTTGTTTCGATCCCTCCGTAATATTGGGTAACTCTAATATATATCTAACCTAATAATTATGTAAAATGTCTACTTTTCCTGAATCTAATCTATCGCTATATGTTTAGTTTTACTGTCTTCTTCTGATACTCGATTTTCACGTCCCTAGAACCTTCGTAGCAGTCCAAAATCTCTGTATTATCCTTCCATTCGATCGCCGCACTTTTCTAAAATGTGTATTTTTTTTTGCGAGATTTTTCATTCAAAATTGATTTACCAATATGTCCGTTTCATCTTAAATTGATAACGATTAATTTCCATTGTTTCCAAAACTCTCACCTCTCTTTAGTACGATTTTTATCGAACATGACACCCTCCTTCTATCATAAATAATTGTACTACAGTTGAAATTCTGCCAATGATTTTCCTTCGCTTTTCCCGTCCTTTTTTATACTATCACGTTTATAGTTTTTCCATTGCATTTTCGTGTGTGTGTTTTTCAACTTGTAAAATCTTCAAAGCACTCGATTTCAATGGTTCGCCATCCCATAAACGTCTCAGTTATTGTAAACATTTCCAGGAGTTTGTCACCTTGAAAGTCGATGTTGACCCTAAAGTGCGTTCACCTCTAATTTCTGTGGGAAAGAAGAAGCCATTAATTATCTTTTTTATTGCCCGATCCAAAGTTTATTCCTTTGTCTGTCGTAGACACACTCCCCTCCGCTCACTGATTGGTTACTCAAGATTTTATAGCTCTTTGTTCAGATCTAATTGGTTGACAAAATTCAATGTTTATTTTTAGGCCTAGGAAAGGGGAAGTACCAGTCGTCCTAGACGATTTTACGACCTCTCTGCTTTCGTCCCGGAACCTTGATTTAATTTCAACTATTACAGGTGTCTACTGCAAGCAAGCTGGATCAATTCTTTCTCCGCCAGATGTCGTTAGCATGTCCGTTTTCATAAATAATTTGCATATTTTCTTGCAGCTATGGTTTATCTGTTTTTTTTCACTGTGATTTAAAGCCTTTCATCACAACTATTAAATGAATATTACTCGTTTTTACATTAAACTTTTTAGATTATCCTCGTCGCCAATTATTATATCGGGGATTATTAAAAATAAAAGACTGTTGACTCAGAGCTATGACGTTTATTGACTGCCCGCACACTCGTTATAATCTCCCACGTGACGCATCAGGACTGCCAACATGGCCATACATAACACACATAACAAACGTTTTTCTGCAATTTTTCTGGATTTACCACAATTTAACACAAAAATATCGTTTTCCTACAATTTTTGAGGTTTTATCACGTTTTTACACATTTTGCATGGTTTTTCAATATTTTTCAGTTTTTTTCGACGATTTTCGATGTTTTAAACCGTTTTTCTTGTTTTATCACAATTTTACACAAAAATAACGTTTTTCTACAATTTTTGAGGTTTTATGACGTTTTTACACATTTTGCATGGTTTTTCAATATTTTTCAGTGTTTTACCACGATTTACGATGATTAAGACTATTTTTGTGGTTTCACCACAATTTAACACAAAAATTACGTTTTCCTACAATTTTTGAGGTTTTATGACGATTTTACACATTTTGCGTGGTTTTTCAATATTTTTCAGTATTTTTCGACGATTTACGATGTTTTAGACCATTTTTCTTTTTCTACCATAATTTTACACAAAAATTATGTTATACTGCAATTTTTCTGGTTTTTCCACAATTTTTCACAATACAAACGTTTTTTTACAATTTTTGAAGTTTTATGACGTTTTTACAAATTTTGCATGGTTTTTCAATATTTTTCAGTGTTTTTCGACGATTTGCGATGTTTTAGACCATTTTTCTGGTTTAACCGAAATCACAAAAATAACATTTTCCTACAATTTTTGAGGTTTTATGACGATTTTACACATTTAGCATGGTTTTTCAATATTTTTCAGTGTTTTTCGACGTTTTACGATGTTTTAGACCATTTTTCTTGTTCTACCATAATTTTACACAAAAATAAGGTTTTTCTGCATTTTTTCTGGTTTAACTACAATTTTACACATCACAAACGTTTTTCTGCAATTTATCTGGATTTATCACAATTTAACACAAAAATATCGTTTTCCTACAATTTTTGATGTTTTATGACGTTTTTACACATTTTGCATGGTTTTTCAATATTTTTCAGTTTTTTTCGACGATTTTCGATGTTTTAAACCGTTTTTCTTGTTTTTACCACAATTTTACACAAAAAAAACGTTTTTCTACAATTTTTGAGGATTTATGACGATTTTACACATTTTGCATGGTATTTCAATATTTTTCAGTGTTTTTCGACGTTTTACGATGTTTTAGACCATTTTTCTTGTTCTACCATAATTTTACACAAAAATAAGGTTTTTCTGCAATTTTTCTGGTTTTTCCACAATTTTTCACAAAACAAACGTTTTTTAACAATTTTTAAGGTGTTATGACGTTTTTACACATTTCGCATGGTTTTTCAATATTTTTCAGTGTTTTTCAACAATTTACGATGTTTTAGACCGTTTTTCTTGTTTTACCACAATTTAACACAAAAATAAGGTTAATCTACATTTTATCATGTTTTACCACAATTTTTTACAAAAAGCACGTTTTTCTACAATTTTTCAGGACCAAAATTTTACACGAAAATAACGTTTTTTTACATTTTTTGAAGTTTTATGACGTTTTTACACATTTTGCATGGTTTTTCAAAATTTTTCAGTGTTTATCGACGATTTACGATATTTTAGAGCATTTTCATTGTTTTACAACAATTTAACACAAAAATAAGGATTTCTACAAATTTTGAGGTTTTGTACATTTTTACACATTTTGCATGGTTTTTCAATAATTTGCTGGGTTTTTCGACGATTTACGATGTTTTAGACCATTTTTAACACATTTTTAACAATTTTAAACCACAATTTAACACAAATATAAGGTTTTTCTACATTTTTTCATGTTTTACCACAATTTTATACAAAAATAACGTTTTTCTACAATTTTTAGGTTTAACCACAATTTTACACAAAAATATCGTTTTTCTACATTTTTTCATGTTTTACCACAATTTTACACAAAAATAACGTTTTTCTACATTTTTTTAATGTTATAGCACAATTTTACGCATTACAAACGTTTTTCTGCAATTTTTCTGGATTTACCACAATTTAACACAAAAATATCGTTTTCCTACAATTTTTGAGGTTTTATCACGTTTTTACACATTTTGCATGGTTTTTCAATATTTTTCAGTTTTTTTCGACGATTTTCGATGTTTTAAACCGTTTTTCTTGTTTTATGACAATTTTACACAAAAATAACGTTTTTCTACAATTTTTGAGGTTTTATGACGTTTTTACACATTTTGCATGGTTTTTCAATATTTTTCAGTGTTTTTCCACGATTTACGATGATTAAGACTATTGTTGTAGTTTCACCACAATTTAACACAAAAATTACGTTTTCCTACAATTTTTGAGGTTTTATGACGATTTTACATATTTTGCGTGGTTTTTCAATATTTTTCAGTATTTTTCGACGATTTACGATGTTTTAGATCATTTTTCTTTTTCTTCCATAATTTTACACAAAAATTAGGTAATACTGCAATTTTTCTGGTTTTTTTACAATTTTTCACAAAACAAACGTTTTTTTACAATTTTTGAAGTTTTATAACGTTTTTACACATTTAGCATGGTTTTTCAATATTTTTCAGTGTTTTTCGACGATTTGCGATGTTTTAGACCATTTTTCTGGTTTAACCGAAATCACAAAAATAACATTTTCCTACAATTTTTGAGGTTTTATGACGATTTTACACATTTAGCATGGTTTTTCAATATTTTTCAGTGTTTTTCGATGTTTTACGATGTTTAAGACCATTTTTCTTGTTCTACAATAATTTTACACAAAAATAAGGTTTTTCTGCAATTTTTCTGGTTTAACTACAATTTTACACATCACAAACGTTTTTCTGCAATTTTTCGGGATTTACCACAATTTTATACAAAAATAACGTTTTTCTACAATTTTTCAGGTTTAACCATTTTTAATGTTTTACCACAATTTCAAACAAAAATAAGGTTTTTCTACATTTTTTCATGTTTTACCACAATTTTATACAAAAATAACGTTTTTCTACCTATTTTCAGGTTTAACCACAATTTTACACAAAAATATCGTTTTTCTACATTTTTTCATGTTTTACCACAATTTTACACAAAAATAACGTTATTCTACATTTTTTCATGTTTTACCACAATTTTACACAAAATAACGTTTTTCTACGTTTTTCTACAATTTTTGAGGATTAATGACGTTTTAACACATTTTGCATGGTTTTTCAATATTTTTTAGTGTTTTTCGACGATTAACGATGTTTTTGACCATTTTTCTGGTTTTTCCACATTTTTACACATAAATAAGGTTTTTCTGCAATTTTTCTGGTTTTACTACAATTTTACACATAACAAACGTTTTTCTGCAATTTTTCGGGATTTACCAAAATTTAACACAAAAATATCGTTTTCCTACAATTTTTGAGGTTTTATCACGTTTTTACACATTTTTCATGGTTTTTCAATATTTTTCAGTGTTTTTGGTCGTTTTACGATGTTTTAGACCATTTTTCTTGTTCTACCATAATTTTACACAAAAATTTGGTTTTTCTGCAATTTTTCTGTTTTTTTTTTCACAAAACAAACGTTTTTTTACAATTTATAAGGTTTTATGACGTTTTTACACATTTTGCATGGTTTTTCAATATTTTTCAGTGTTTTTCGACGATTTACGATGTTTTAGACCATTTTTCTGGTTTTCCCACATTTTTACACAAAAAAAGGTTTTTCTGCAATTTTTCTGGGTTTACTACAATTTTACACAAAAATATCGTTTTCCTAAAATTTTTGAGGTTTTATGACGTTTTTACACATTTTGCATGGTTTTTCAATATTTTTCAGTTTTTTTCGACGATTTTCGATGTTTTAAACCGTTTTTCTTGTTTTACCACAGTTTTACACAAAAATAACGTTTTTCTACAATTTTTGAGGTTTTTTGACGTTTTTACACATTTTGCATGGTTTTTCAATATATTTCAGTGTTTTTCCACGATTTACGATGATTTAGACTATTTTTGTGGTTTCACCACAATTTAACACAAAAATTGCGTTTTCCTACAATTTTTGAGGTTTTATGACGATTTTACACCTTTTGCGAGGTTTTTCAATATTTTTCAGTGTTTTTCGACGTTTTAAGATGTTTTAGAGCATTTTTCTTGTTCTACCATAATTTCACACAAAAACAAGGTTTTTCTGCAATTTTTCTGGTTTTACTACAATTTTACACATTACAAACGTTTTTCAGCAATTTTTCTGGATTTACCACAATTTAATCTATATATATATATATTTAATCAATTTAATAGTCAAATTTTGCTCTTCCTTTGTTTTTCGATAATATAATAATAAAAAAAAACAATTTTCATATAAAATAACAATGACTACACGTTCAAACTCCAAGTCCACCAGTAACTTTAGTCCGGAACTACTACAAATTCTGGATAAAAAGTTCGACGACTTTAAAGTTGAATTCCTAGAAAAATCGTTTGCAGACTTTAAAAAAACTATAGTTGAAGTGATAAAAAAGGAGTACAAGGAGGAAATTGAAGAACTTAAGAAGAAAGTAACACAGTTGGAAAGACAAATTGAAAACAGTGATCAATATAATCGCTCAAACAACGTTATAATAAGTGGTATTCCGGAAAACAAAAATGAAAATGTTTATGACATTCTATCTAAAATCGGTGCTACAGCTGGATGCAAAATCACCCGAAATGAAGTAGACTTCGCCAGCAGAATTTCCCCCAGAATAAGTCGTACCGTAACAAATGGAAAACCGAGGAACATTGTTGTAAAATTCACGCGCAGATATCTTAAAGATGAACTATTAGCTGCAATAAGGAAGAAAAAAGGGATGTTTGTTTCAGAATTGCAGCTTCCTGGAGTCAGTAGAATTTACATTAATGACCACTTAACCTCTAAAAACCAACATCTTCTAAAACAATGTCGAGATATAAAAATGGAAAAAAAAATTCGCTACTGCTGGGTAAAAAACTCAAAAATATTCGTTCGTGTAAGTGATTCAACCCCTATAATGTTAATTTTTGATCATGATGATGTCAACAGACTCTCCAAATTGAAGACATTTCAACCTGCCTTACAAACGCAGGCCCCTTTAGAAAATTAACCTTACATGTCAAATATAATCTCTGGCAAGGATGGAAACATCTGAATATTGTACACAATTTGTCATTCGTTGCAAAACACGAATTATCACCATGTGTTAAGTACAAAATACTACCAAATACTTATGAAATAATGTTAAGTCAGAGTATTATTGTTATTTTTAGGGCTTGTTTACAATTCATTAATCATGTGAATATGTCCATAGATATACCTATCAATCTGTCAAAACTAAAGTCTCTTGGAATCATAGACAATATAATTTACCAGAAACAAACACATAATTCGGATGTTCAAAATTACCCCCAGTCACAAAATATTTATTTTATATTTATAAAATATTTTCCAGCCAATTTCACAAACATAATATATAAAATGCTTAACTTATATTTTAAAAATGTGCGAGGTCTTCCCACAAAAACTCATAACTTCTTAAATCAGGTCCTTTTGAACAATTTTGATATTTATCTTATATGCGAAACTTGGCTAAAGGAATTTATCCATGAAAATAATTTTGTTGAAAATATGTACGAGTATTTAGAAAAGATTGTGATTACTCTTATTTTTCTCACTCTTAGTATACTGACAGATCTTTTAGTTTATAGCAAGTACTTAACCGGTTTTTTATCTTTGTATCAGTCTATTGCAATCGCTACAAATGTGTATTATTATTGTAACCATGAAAATGTAATGTTTTGGATTTCTAAACTTAGGATCCCTTTAGAATTTTTAATTTTTTTAATACTATTATACATTTTTCAATACCTTCAATTTCAATTTTATTTATTTTTATTTATTTATTTATTTATTGTTTGTTTGTAAATATTACATAATACAATTAATGAACTTAAAATGTCCAACTAGGCGATTGCCCGTTTTAGGACATTCCAGTATGATAAAGTTTTTACATGTAATATATGGTACATTATAGTGTTGACTATTCTGTTGTTAAAAAAAAAATACATATGTATATTCATATTCTAGAATACTTCCAGTTATATCACGACATATTTTACTATTATTTAGCTGACATAATAACTGAATTAACATAACATAAGCTGAATTAATAGATAAAAACAAGAAAATGAATATGAAAATGAAACTGAATTGAAGAAATTCTGTTGGTAAGGTAATACAAATGTATATTCATTTTTTTTTTTTTTACTATTGTTTAGCTGATATATTAAACTAAAGAAATATTAATATATAAAACAAGGAAATGAAAAATAACAAAAAATAAAAAATGAAAGTAAAGAAGGAACTTTTCCTTTAAGGAAAAATATCACGAAGAATTGAACAATTTTCGAACTTTCTTTATGTAAAAATACAGTTCCTGTAATGCTAATATAATACCAATATAAGTTAAAATGTAAAGAAGAATGTAAAGAAAAACAAAATTTACAATTTAATTACTGTTTTTTAGCATATTCTCGCATTCAACTCTCCCCAAGACCAGAAGCCAATTGTTTACCTGCATACGCAGAATATTAGTACTCTTTGCCTTCCATGCATCAGGTATGAGATTGAGCAGTTAAGGGCCTAAGTATGAGAATTGTCTCTGTGCTAAAGATGAGGAAGTGGTGGGCGGAACTGTTGGGTTTTTTTTTGCATGTCTTGTATTATGACAGTGGTTTACGGAAGCTAAGTAGTGCCTCTGTTTTTGAGTATGTAAAATGATTTTCCTCATGTATAATTGTCTTACATCAAGAACACAAAACTCTGCGAACAATGAATCGCTGGGGTACCTGAAAGGTTTTTTCAGTATGACTCTTATAAGCGATTTCTGGGATTTAGCTAAGTGATCGAGTATGGTTTTGGCACAACCTCCCCAACCTAAGGAAGCATAGTCTAGTATGGAATTGCACATTGCAAAGTAAATTCGTTTCAAATCATTTAGACATAGAATATTTCTTATTGCTATAAACAGATGTGTAAGTTTCCTGACCTTTGTGGAAGTAAAGGCTATGTGTTTGTCCCATCTCAGAAATTTATCAATGATAATTCCTAGGTATCTTATATTGTCCACACATTCTAAGGTATTGCATTTACATGTAATAGTGTCGTAACAATGGTGTATTCTAATGTTAATAATTTCTTGTGGTTGACCCGCTTGAGTTGAACTGAAGCAGATGAATTTCGTTTTATCCGAGTTTAGAGTGAGGAGATTACTATCTAGCCATTGTTTAACTTTGTTTATGCCAAATTCAGCTTTAATGCAAGACTCATTCCAGGTTTTGCCTTCGAATAAAAGTACTGTATCGTCAGCAAATGTAATAATGTGGTCTGAAAATGAAGTATTACATAAGTCATTTATATAAACATTAAACAATATGGGACCTAGTGTACTTCCTTGCGGTACGCCATATTTAATATTGGCTGGATCACTTAGAGTACCGTTAATATCCACTCTTTGGCTCCTGTTTTCTAGGTAACTAACAAACCACTTGAAAATTTGACCCTGTATCCCAATTCGCTGTAGTTTATTCAGCAGAATTTTGTGCGAGATAGTGTCGAACGCTTTAGCTAGATCTAAAAAAAGTGCAATGCATTTACTACCTTTATCTAGATTGTTAGAGATGATTTTTGTCAAATTAGCGATGGCGTTTTCAGTGCTTAAACCTTTGCGAAAGCCGAATTGTCTACTAGAAAGGATGTTGTTATTTTCGAGATAAAGGATGAGACGGTTCTTTACAATTTTCTCCATAATTTTAGAGACAGAGTTGAGCAAGGAAACAGGCCGGTAATTATGTATCAGTGATTTGTCCCCACTTTTATGCAGTAAAATGACGATTGACTGTTTTAAATGGTTAGGGAATTTCCCTGAATTAAAGCTTAGATTCGCAATGAACGCAATCGGTATGGCTTTGTATACTTTAATGATTTTTAGAAGATTTGATGAAATCTTATCGGGACCACATGCTTTTGATGATTTAAGGTCGTCAATTATCTTCATGACTTCGTAAGTTGAAGTTGTGATTGAGTCTATTTTGTGACCGATCCTAGGGATAGTTAAATTGGCGAGAGCGGTTTCTGATTTCTTACACTTATCGAGAATTTTTTTCGCAAGTGTGTCACCCACAGATGAAAAGTAACTATTTGCAAAGTTTGCCATATCTTTGGGGACTTCAGAGTTTGATGTGTTAATGTATAGCGATTTTATTTCAGAAGATTTATTGATTTTGGATTTGGTTATGTTGCGAAAGGTATCCCAAAAACGTTTTGGATTGCAGTTGTTTTCGTAAATGAGTTTTTTATAATAATTTTCTTTCGCCGATGTAATTAATTTCTTACACAAATTCCTATATTTTTTATAATAACATTGTAATACCAAATTCTCAGGATATATTTTTGCCTTTTCATGAAGATGATTTCTTCTGTGAATCGATTTAACTAGCCCCAGGGTGATCCATGGTGTGAATTTAATTTGTTTATTAGATACGGTTATATTACTTGTGTGTTTTGATATATACTCGTGTAGTTTGATAATAAATTCTTTCATTGCTAAGTCAGTATCTGATTTATCTAGAACATTTAGCCAGTTTTCTGCGCTCAAGTCCTCAATTAACTTGTTGAAATTAGTTTTAGCAACGTATTTAATTTTCGAAGAAGTGGGAGGCTTGTTTTTAAGACAAAGAGATGTTGTATAGTGGTCTGAAATAGTTGAGTGTATAACAAAAGTGTCAATAAAGTTAATATTTTTTACATTGATGTGATCAAGACAGGATTTACTCGAGCCCTGTTCACGAGTAAAGCTGTTAATAGTCTGTGTGAAACCATTTTCCGCGAGTAGACATAGATAATCGATTGATTGACGGTGGTAGTCAGGGATAGTGTTAATGTTTAAATCTCCCATTATAATTTGCTGTTCAAATTTTTTCGCATTGTTTAAAATTTCTTGCAATGAAGAAAGGAAGGGGTCAATATTGATGAAGGAAGGAGATCTGTAAATGGCAAATATGCATATGTTATTATTCAATACTATTTTCATACAGTTTGATTGTGCTAAAGTAATTTCCTCTACATGAGCTTTAATTCCGTCCTTGATGTAGATAACAATTCCACTGGATTTGTTGAGGTTGGTTGTGGTGTGATATTCAGAGTAATTGTGGATTGATTTTACGGTGTAGTATTTATTTAACCAGCATTCGGTTAATATTATAACATCGAAAGATGAATTAAATTGATCAAGAAAAATTGTAAAGTCATCTAGATTTGATATGCTTCTAATATTCTGGTGTATGATTTTTAGACTATATGAGTCCCAGTTATAGTTGTTTAAATTCTCCAGATCTCGAATTATATTCATATTAATGCTAATTACAGAATCATTGTAATTATCCGAAGGTAACTGAAACATAATTATGATTAAATTTACTATGATGTGTGGTGGTGAACCCGTAGTTCTTTTGCGAAAAGTCTGCAAACAAAAAGTTAAAAACGAAAGTGTAAATTACTGTGTTGTTAATCGGTGTTTTATTAATATATTGTATAGTAGAATGTGAGTTCTGATTATTCGAGTATGATGCGTATTTTACTTCGAGATGAAAGTTGAATCCACTAATTATATTAGATGTAAAAGATGTTATAAAAGATGATGGTGTTGGTATGTTTCGTATAGAGCAATCTAAGCAGTTGATGATTAGGTAGATATCTGTCATGAAGGCTGCAAATACAAAAAATATGAAAACAATAAAATCAATAAAATGGCCAAATGCAAAGTATGTGCTGATTCTGTAGAGGAGTTGATGCGAAAAAAATGCCAAAAAACAATAATTAAATACCATAACATGCGAAAAATGCAAAGAAGAACCAATACTAGGACATATTTATGTAAATTAAGATTTTTTCCAGATTTACATAGATTTGTTGGGAACATAATCTTAGAAAGACTCTCGCTGCTTGTGATACGTACATATGAGTTTGATTGAAGCACAGAGAGAGGGAATAGAGAGAGTGCATTATTATGAGATAATGAGAGAACATTATATAACATGAATGATAATGTTGATACATAGTATTCCCACTTAAAATATATTTTAACTGTAAAGTGCATACTATAGTGTATAATGCTTCTGATTGTAATTGTTAGGTGTGATAAAGGACAATAATTAAATTTAGTAACATGTGAAAAATGCAAAAGTATGATTAAAAATGTGCGAATAAAATATGTAAATAAAATAGTATTAAAGGTTTTTGAGAAATACAAAAACATTATTTTGACAGAGCTCGAGCATTTGTAGTTAATGTAAATTCTGTAAATACAAGTGAATATAATAAAAGTTAGCCAAAATAAAAAAGATTATTGAATAAAATAAGAGCATCATATAGTGAGTAAATAAGATATTACTACTCTGATTCCTACGAGAACATGAAGGAAGAATAATATTTACCCAGTAAACAGATATTTTAAAGAATACTAAAACAGCGTGGTTTTTGTTGCTTAGAGGAAGAGTATGGTTAGAATTTTTAATTGTAAGATTCGCAATTTTTATAATAATTTTGATGTTACTAGGGAAAGCTACTAATGAAAGTAAGAAAGAATTATTTTGATAAAAATTAGGTATTATGCTTAGGGTGTGTGAAAAGTATATAGCGGTAATATTCAAATAAAAACTTGTAGTGAAAGTATTATTTATGGAGATATATAATTTTTTTTTTAGAGAGAGCTAACGAAACGTGAGATACAGTCAAAGGAGGTAAAGTATAATAAAAATAGTGAATGCTGATATAAACAATTTTCACACTGATAATGTTGCTACATGAAAGAACTCCTAAAAAGAGTAGGAATGCATTATTTTCAATTAAAACATTATTATTTATAAAGACAAAGAAATAACTCATGAGAAAACTTGCGATGAATATGATATTATCCGGATTATTTTTGTTTAGCAGTGCAGTAAATGTTGAGGTACTTTTTATCATCTGTCATAGTTGTTGGCGTTTTTCTCGATCAAGATCAGTGATGTTTTTAATCGTAATAATTTTGGATGTATCCGTATGTCTTAGTAGAATGCGCCCCAAAGATGACCAAGAGTATTTATAGTTATTTTCTCTGGCGAATTTTTTAGTTTGGGAGAGTAAGAATTTTCCTTTTTGAGTTAGATGATCTGACACGTAAATCCGTTTTGCTTCTTGAGATAGCCCTAGATCTGCTGTATTGAGTTTGCTTGAACTGGAGGTAGAGGATTTTTTATAGTCTTTGATTTTGAGTAGGAAGTCATCTCGAGATTTAATACTATTGAACGACACTATTACAGACCTGGGATTTTTTTCGGACAGTTTTGGTCCTAGTCTGTACATTTTATTGATTTCAGATTGTAAAGGTATCGAGGTATCTCCGTAATTTATGATTTTTGATATCTTTTTAAGAGTTTCCATAATATTTTCATTGTTTGCTTCAGGGATGCCTCTGATGTCGATATTGCACATCTGTGTAATGTACTCCAGCCGGTCAATTTTGTCGTCCTGATGAGAAGTAGTATTTTCTAATACAGCGTTTTGTTTTTTTAATTCTAGCATATCAGTAATGAACCTTTCTTGCGAGGATTCAATGACAGTTAAACGTTTTTTTAGAAGGTCTTGCTGATCCGCTAAAAATTTAAATGAATCAAGGATTTCTTTGTTTTGTGCGATAATCGAATCATATTTTTGTTCCACAAAATCCATTATTGTTTTTTTGAAATTGTTTAATTCTAAAATAAACTTTTCTGACGTAAGAATGCCGCTTGCGCCATCTATGGTTGATGAAGGAAATTTCTCTGCGTCTGTTGACTGTTGAGTTAGATGTTTGGTAGGTTTGCCGGTAGATGGTTCTTGATCGATTTTTTCATCATAATAATTCATATTTCTGGTCTTTTTTTTAGAAAAAGCTTTAGAGCATTTTTTACATTTCCACTGAGAATTGCGAGCACCACGTATGTTTTCACCAATCTCTGCACAAACAAGATGATAGCCATTATCACAGACAACACAAGATATGAATTCGGCTGGACTGTCAATATTTTTGTCGCAAACGATGCACAGTGTATTCATGTTGAAATAAATTGATTTCGCCGTGAATACAATTGATTGAATGATGTTTAATATTGATAGTTTCAACACATTATATTTAACACATTATATCTCTACATATTCAATTAATCTCTTCTATGTTTTCGAAATTCAACATATTCCATTATTATTGTTTACACATATGTTTGACCTATATACTCCATTCAAATGCATGTTCTCGGTGAATTGAATATATATTATCAAAATGTTAGAGGTCTGCGAACTAAGACTCATGTATTTCTTTCCAGCGTTCTTAATGCCAATTATGACGTAATATGCTTGACTGAGACTTGGCTTCTGCCAAGTATATTTGACTCGGAATTATTTGATAACCGTTATGTAGTGTATCGTTGTGATCGCGACTATGTGCGGTTGGGACAGGCGCTCGGCGGTGGATCACTGATTGCAGTGCGCCGCGAACTGCCGACGTGCCCCTCAACCTCTCTCCCTCCTGTCCAACGCGCAGAAATAGCGACAGCAACTCTTGCACTAGGCCCTATTGGGCATGTTTCTAAACTACGTATATACTGTTCATACTTCGTGCAGGGCGCGGAGCAGATTAAATCTTTAAGTGACTTTTTTGAATTTATATCTGCGTTGTATACAAATTTCCCCAATGATGAATTCCTTCTATTAGGAGACTTCAACATATCACATGCCCCATGGCTTCTGCCTTTGAACGCAGACGGTGCTCTATTACTTAACGGATCCTCAATCGATGCACTTACTTCAACTCTCTCTGATTTCTTAGACTTTACTGGCTTCCGTCAATTCAACAACCAACTTAATATAAACGAACGTATTCCCGACCTGGTAATCTCGAGTAACGTGTGCACGGTAAGTGGTTGCAACACTCCACTAGTGCCAGAAGATGCACATCACCGCTCCTTAGAGTTGGCGCTGCGCATATCCCGCGAGCCTTCCCTCCAAACCCCGCGATCGCGCACGGTCCGCTCCTATCACCGCGCTGACTATGTACTGATTAATATCGCCTTGACAGCCGTTGACTGGACAACGACCTTAAACAGCAGTAATGTAGACTCACTCACAGCGCATTTCTATTCTGAATTAAATAAGGTAATTGACGCACACGTACCATCCAGAACAGTTAACATAGACTCTAGATATCCTCCGTGGTACAGCTCTGCCTTAAAAAAAGTAATTAAAGAAAAACTTAAATTTCATAAAAAATACAAAATTTATAACCGTTACTCAGACTATCATACTTTCTCTCTTCTTCGAGAACGACAAAAGTGCATGCAGAAAGTATGCTATGACAATTTCATTAATATGGCCGAATCTAATATTAATACCGATCCCAAACATTTCTGGACATTTGTTAAATCTAAACAAAAAAGCTCTGAACTACCTAACAATATGTATCTTAACTCTCAGCATGTATCGGGTGGGGAAGCTATAAGTAACTTATTCAATATACATTTCCAATCCTCCTTCGAATCCCACACCCCGTGCACCTCGTCTACCACTCGAGTATATAATCCAAACACCTCAGTACTCAATCTAAGTAATGTTAATATGGACGCTGAATTAGTTTGTAAATATTTTAAATCATTAGACCCTACCAAAGGCAGTAGGCCTGATGGTATACACCCAGTGTTTTTAAAAAATTGCGCTGGTGTTTTATGTTATCCGCTAAGTCAAATATTTAAAACCTCACTGTCTTCTGGCATTTTTCCGCAGCAATGGAAAAGCTCGTATGTTGTACCTATATTAAAAAAAGGAGACAAGCACAATATTGAAAATTACAGACCGATCTCTAAACTAAATGTAATTGGTAAGCTTTTTGAAAAAATTGTTTATGATAATATTTTTCCTTGTATACGGCCACACATTATTCCGAATCAACACGGCTTCATGACCAAAAAATCAACAGAAACTAACCTTTGTGAGTTTGTTGACACAGTCCTTGTTGCTATGGATAACGGATATCAAATAGATGTAGTCTACACAGACTATTCCAAAGCCTTTGATAAAATCCCACACAGCATTTTAATTGAGAAAGTCGAAGCAATGGGTATACACGGTGACCTCCTTCGTTGGTTAGCCTCTTACCTCTACAATTGTACACAAGCTGTAACTGTTCAAGGGTTTTGCTCTAGTTTCGTGCCCGTAACCTCAGGAGTACCCCAGGGATCTCACCTTGGCCCCCTTTTATTTAATATCTTTATGAATGACGTTAGCATAATTATCCGTAATTCTCAGCTATACTTATATGCTGATGACAAAAAGATAGTCAAAATCATAAAGTCTGAGATGGATTGCATAGAACTCCAGCATGACCTTGAATCTCTGGTGAATGAATATTGTTTAAAAAATCACCTTCTTTTGAATGCAGACAAATGCAGCGTCATATCTTACTCTCGAAAGAAACACACATATCCCTACAATATTAAAAACAAACCCTTAAACAGGGTAAATGTGATTAGAGATCTTGGAGTCCTAATGGACAGTAAGCTTCTTTTTCAATCTCATATCGAGCATATTACGTCGAAGGCTTTGAAAATGCTTTGATTTATACTTAGAGTATGTTCAGTTTTCAAAAATCCACAAACATTTAAGATTCTCTACATATCTTACGTCCGAAGCCAACTAGAGTATGCATCAACAGTGTGGAACCCTCATAATTCTACATATAAATCAAACATAGAAAGAGTTCAGAAAAAGTTTGAAATATGTCTCTTATCGCATGCGAAATGATGAAAACAATGTGTCCATGAACTTTAAAACTCTTGATCAACGCCGAGATATCAGAGACCTAGTAATGCTATATAAGATAATCCACTATTTTATTGATAGCCCATACCTTTTACAAAATATTCATTTCAGATGTCCATTAAGAGTAACTCGATCTCCGGACACAATTTATATTCCTAAGAGCAATACTAATTATGTTGAAAATGTATTTATAAGAAGAAGCTGTAGCACCTTTAATAGATTATGCACAAATATCGATGTGATTAACACGAGCCTCGCAGGATTCATAGCATTCCTAAGAGAGTAGCGTTCGATCGTTGCGGGAAACTTAGTAGTGTTAGTGTGTGTATTGTTTTTGTATGGGTTGAATCTGTAGTCTTTTTATTTTTTTTGGAGATTTTCCTTTTCTACTAGTTAGTATTTATATTGTATTGTATTATTTATATTCATGTGTTTTTCTACCAATGAATCTTCTGTGGAAACTTTACTGGTTTATGCAACTTGGTAAAAATGATTTGTATTAAAATATATTTGTATAACTGTTTGTTTCCCAAATAAAATAAAATAAAAAAATAAAATAAAAATTAACACAAAAATATCGTTTTCCTACAATTTTTGAGGTTTTATGACGTTTTTACACATTTTGCATGGTTTTTCAATATTTTTAGTTTTTTTCGATGATTTTCGATGTTTTAAACCGTTTTTCTTGTTTTACCACAGTTTTACTCAAAAATAACGTTTTTCTACAATTTTTGAGGATTTATGACGTTTTTACACATTTAGTATGGTTTTTCAATATTTTTCAGTGTTTTTCGACGTTTTACGATGTTCTAGACCATTTTTCTTATTCTACCATAATTTTACACAAATTAGGTTTTTCTGCAATTTTTCTGGTTTTTCCACAATTTTTGAGGATTTATGACGTTTTTACACATTTGCATGGTTTTTTAATATATTTCCGTTTTTTTCGTCGATTTACAATAATTTAAACCATTTTTCTTGTTTTACCACAATTTAACACAAAAATTACGTTTTCCTACAATTTTTTATGTTTTATGAGGATTTTACACATTTTGGGTGGTTTTTCAATAATTTTCAGTTTTTTTCGACGATTTACGATTTACGAGTTTTTTACGATGTTTTAAACCTTTTTTTGTTGTTTTAAAACAATTAACGGTTTTTTGCAATTTTTCTGGATTAACCACAATTTTACACAAAAGTAACGTTTTTCAACAATTTTTGAGGTTTTATGACGTTTTTACACATTTCGCAAGGTTTTTAAATATTTTTCAGTGTTTTACGACGATTGACGATGTTTTTGAAATTTTTTCTGGTTTTTCCACCATTTTACACAAAAATAACGGTTTTTTGCAATTTATGGTTTTTATGACGTTTTTACACGTTTTGAATGGTTTTTCAAAAATTTTCAGTGTTTTTCGACGATTTACGATGTTTTAGACCATTTTTCTGGTTTTACTACCATTTTACACAAAAATAACTGTTTTCTACATTTTTTTATGTTTTAGCACAATTTTACACAAAAATAACGTTTTTCTGCAATTTTTCTGGATTTACCACAATTTAACACAAAAATATCGTTTTCCTACAATTTTTGAGGTTTTATCACGTTTTTACACATTTTGCATGGTTTTTCAATATTTTTCAGTTTTTTTCGACGATTTTCGATGTTTTAAACCGTATTTTTTGTTTTATCACAATTTAACACAAAAATTACGTTTTCCTACAATTTTTGAGGTTTAGTGACGATTTTACACATTTTGCGTGGTTTTTCAATATTTTTCATTTTTTTTCGACGATTTACGATGTTTTAGACCATTTTTCTTTTTCTACCATAATTTTACACAAAAATTAGGTTTTTCTGCAATTTTTCTGGTTTTTTTTTTCACAAAACAAACGTTTTTTTACAATTTTTGAGGTTTTATGACGATTTTACACATTTTGCGTGGTTTTTCAATATTTTTCAGTGTTTTTCGACGATTAACGATGTTTTAGACCATTTTTCTTTTTCTACCATAATTTAACACAAAAATAAGGTTATACTGTAATTTTTCTGGTTTTACTACAATTTTACACATAACAAACGTTTTTCTGCAATTTTTCGGGATTTACCAAAATTTAACACAAAAATATCGTTTTCCTACAATTTTTGAGGTTTTATCACGTTTTTACACATTTTTCATGGTTTTTCAATATTTTTCAGTGTTTTTGGTCGTTTTACGATGTTTTAGACCATTTTTCTTGTTCTACCATAATTTTACACAAAAATTAGGTTTTTCTGCAATTTTTCTGGTTTTTTTTTTCACAAAACAAACGTTTTTTTTTACAATTTATAAGGTTTTATGACGTTTTTACACATTTTGCATGGTTTTTAAATATTTTTCAGTGTTTTTCGACGATTTACGATGTTTTAGACCATTTTTCTGGTTTTTCCACATTTTTACACAAAAAAAGGTTTTTCTGCAATTTTTCTGGGTTTACTACAATTTTACACAAAAATATCGTTTTCCTAAAATTTTTGAGGTTTTATGACGTTTTTACACATTTTGCATGGTTTTTCAATATTTTTCAGTTTTTTTCGACGATTTTCGATGTTTTAAATCGTTTTTCTTGTTTTACCACAGTTTTACACAAAAATAACGTTTTTCTACAATTTTTGAGGTTTGATGACGTTTTTACACATTTTGCATGGTTTTTCAATATATTTCAGTGTTTTTCCACGATTTACGATGATTTAGACTATTTTTGTGGTTTCACCACAATTTAACACAAAAATTGCGTTTTCCTACAATTTTTGAGGTTTTATGACGATTTTACACCTTTTGCGAGGTTTTTCAATATTTTTCAGTGTTTTTCGACGTTTTAAGATGTTTTAGAGCATTTTTCTTGTTCTACCATAATTTTACACAAAAACAAGGTTTTTCTGCAATTTTTCTGGTTTTACTACAATTTTACACATAACAAACGTTTTTCTGCAATTTTTCGGGATTTACCAAAATTTAACACAAAAATATCGTTTTCCTCCAATTTTTGAGGTTTTATCACGTTTTTACACATTTTTCATGGTTTTTCAATATTTTTCAGTGTTTTTCGATGATTTTCTATGTTTTAAACCGTTTTTCTTGTTTTACCACAGTTTTACTCAAAAATAACGTTTTTCTACAATTTTTGAGGATTTATGACGTTTTTACACATTTAGTATGGTTTTTCAATATTTTTCAGTGTTTTTCGACGATTTACGATGTTTTAGACCATTTATCTTATTCTACCATAATTTTACACAAATTAGGTTTTTCTGCCATTTTTCTGGTTTTTCCACAATTTTTGAGGTTTTATGACGTTTTTACACATTTTGCATGGTTTTTCAATATATTTCAGTGTTTTTCGACGATTTACCATGTTTAAGACCATTTTTCTGGTTTTACCAAAATTTTACAATAAAATAAAAGGTTTTATGAGGTTTTTACACATTTTGCATGGTTTTTCAGTATTTTTCAGTGATTTTCAACGATTTACGATGTTTAAGACCATTTTTCTGGTTAAACCACCATTTAACAAAAAATAAGGGGTTTCTCCATTTATGAGGTTTTAGCACAATTTTACACAAAAATAACGTTTTCCTTAAATTTTTGAGGTTTTTTGACCTATTTCACATTTTTCATGGTTATTCAACATTTTCCAGTGTTTTTCAGTGTTTTTCGACGATTAACGATGTTTTAAACCATTTTTCTGGTTTCACTACCATTTTACACAAAAATAACGGTTTTCTACATTTTTTCATGTTTTAGCACAATTTTACACAAAAATAACGTTTTTCTGCAATTTTTCTGGTTTTACCACATTTTAACAAAAAATAACGTTTTTCCACAATTTTTGAGGTTTTATGACGTTTTTCAACATTTTGCATATTTTTCAAAATTTTTCAGTGTTTTTCGATGTTTTTGATTTTTGAGATTTTATGACGGTTTTACACATTTTGAATGGTTTTTCAATATTTTTCAGTGTTTTTCGACGTTTTAAGATGTTTTAGAGCATTTTTCTTGTTCTACCATAATTTTACACAAAAACAAGGTTTTTCTGCAATTTTTCTGGTTTGAATACAATTTTACACAAAAATATCGTTTTCCTACAATTTTTGAGGTTTTATGACGTTTTTACACATTTTGCATGGTTTTTCAATATTTTTCAGTGTTTTTCGATGATTTTCGATGTTTTAAACCGTTTTTTTTGTTTTACCACAGTTTCACTCAAAAATAACGTTTTTCTACAATTTTTGAGGATTTATGACGTTTTTACACATTAAGTATGGTTTTTCAATATTTTTCAGTGTTTTTCGACGTTTTACGATGTTTTAGACCATTTATCTTATTCTACCATAATTTTACACAAATAAGGTTTTTTCTGCAATTTTTCTGGATTTTCCACAATTTTTGAGGTTTTATGACGTTTTTACACATTTTGCATGGTTTTTCAATATATTTCAGTGTTTTTCCACCATTTACGATGATTTAGACTATTTTTGTGGTTACACCACAATTTAACACAAAAATTGCAATTTCCTACAATTTTTGAGGTTTTATGACGATTTTACTCCTTTTGCGAGGTTTTTTAATATTTTTCAGTTTTTTTCGACGATTAACGATGTTTTAAACCGTTTTTCTTCTTTTAAAACAATTTTTCACAAAAATAACATTTTTCTGCAATTTTTCCTGTTTTACCACTTTTTTACACAAAACTTACGTTTTTCAACAATTTTTGAGGTTTGATGACGTTTTTAAACATTTTGCATATTTTTCAATATTTTTCAGTGTTTTTCGACGATTTACGATGTTTTAAATTTTTTTTATTTTTTTCCACAATTTAACACAAAATAACGTTTTTCCACAATTTTTGAGGTTTTATGACGTTTTTAAACATATTTTTCAAAAATTTTCAGTGTTTTTCGATGATTTACGATGTTTTAGACCATTTCTCTGGTTTAACCACCATTAAACACAAAAATAACGGTTTTCTACATTTTTTCATGTTTTAGCAAAATTTTACACAAAAATCTCTTTTTTCTACAATTTTTCATGTTTGAGCACAATTTTACTGCAATTTTTCTGGTTTTACCCAAATTTAACACTGAAAAAAACGGGTTTATGAGGCTTTTACACATTTTGCAAGGTTTTTCAGTAATTTTCAGTGTTTTAAAACGATTCACGATGTTTTAGACCATTTTTCTGGTTTTATCACCATTTTACACAAAAATTTCGTTTTCCTTCAATTTTTGAGGTTTTATGACAAATTTCACATTTTGAATGGTTTTTCAATATTTTACAGTGTTTTTCGACGATTTACCATGTTTAAGACCATTTTTCTGGTTTTACCAAAATTTTACAATAAAATAAAAGGTTTTATGAGGTTTTTACACATTTTGCATGGTTTTTCAGTATTTTTCAGTGATTTTCAACGATTAACGATGTTTAAGACCATTTTTCTGGTTAAACCACCGTCTAACAAAAAATAACGGGTTTCTCCATTTATGAGGTTTGAGCACAATTTTACACAAAAATAACGTTTTCCTTCAATTTTTGAGGTTTTTTGACATATTTCACATTTTTCATGGTTATTCAACATTTTCCAGTGTTTTTCGACGATTAAAGATGTTTAAGACCATTTTTCTGGTTTAACCACCATTTTACAAAAAATAACGGGTTTCTCCATTTATGAGGTTTTAGCATAATTTTACACAAAAATAACTTCTTTCTTCAATTTTTGAGGTTTTATGACATATTTCACATTTTGAATGGTTTTTCAATATTTTCCCGTGTTTTTCGACGATTTACGATGTTTAAGACCATTTTTCCGGTTTGACCAAAATTTTACAATAAAATAAACGGGTTTATGAGGTTTTTACACATTTTGCATGGTTCTTCAGTATTTTTCAGTGATTTTCAACGATTTACGATGTTTAAGACCATTTTTCTGGTTGAACCACCATTTAACAAAAAATAACGGGTTTCTCCATTTATGAGGTTTTAGCACAATTTTACACAAAAATAACGTTTTCCTTCAATTTTTGAGGTTTTATGACATATTTCACATTTTGAATGGTTTTTCAATATTTTCCAGTTTTTTTCGACGATTTACGATGTTTTAGACCATTTTTCTGGTTTTACCAAAATTTAACACTAAAAAAACGGGTTTATGAGGCTTTTACACATTTTGCATGGTTTTTCAGTATTTTTCAGAGTTTTAAAACGATTTACGATGTTTTAGAACATTTTTCTGGTTTAACCACCATTTAACACAAAAATAACGGTTTTCTACATTTTTTCATATATTAGCATAATTTTACACAAAAACACTGGTTTTACCACAATTTTACACAAAACTAACGTTTTTCTACAATTTTTGAGGTTTTATGCCGTTTTTAAACATTTTGCATGGTTTTGAAAATTTTTCAGTGTTTTTCGACGATTTACGATGTTTTAGACCATTTTTCTTGTTTTACTACCAATTTACACAAAAATAACGTTTTCCTACAATTTTTGAGATTTTATGACGGTTATTTATTATTTTTCGGCGATTAACGATGTTTTAAACCGTTTTTCTTGTTTTAAAACAATATTTCACAAAAATAACGTTTTTCTGCAATTTTTCTGGTTATTCCACAATTTTACACAAAACTTACGTTTTTCAACAATTTTTGAGGTTTTATGACGTTTTTAAACATTTTGCATATTTTTCAATACTTTTCGGTGTTTTTCGACGAATTACGATGTTTAAGACCATTTTTCTGGTTTGACCACAATTTTACACAAAAATAACGGTTTTCTACATTTTTCATGTTTTAGCACAATTTTACATAAAAATAACGTTTTTCTGCAATTTTTCTGGTTTTACCACAATTTTACACAAAAAAATAACGTTTTTCTACAATTTTTGAGGTTTTTTGCCGTTTTTAAAAATTTTGCTTGGTTTTTCAAAATTTTTCAGTGATTTTCGACGATTTACGTTGTTTTAGACCATTTTTCTGGTTTTACCACCATTTTACACAAAAATAACGGTTTTCTACATTTTTTCATGTTTAGCACAATTTTACACAAAAATAACGTTTTTCTGCAATTTTCCTGGTTTTACCACAATTTTACACAAAATTAACGTTTTTCTACAATTTTTGAGGTTATATGCCGTTTTTAAACATTTTGCTTGGTTTTTCAAAATTTTTCAGTGATTTTCGACGATTTACGTTGTTTTAGACCATTTTTCTGGTTTTACAACCATTTTACACAAAAATAACGGTTTTCTACATTTTTTCATGTTTTAGCACAATTTTACACAAAAATAACGTTTTTCTGCAATTTTTGTGGTTTTATGATGTTTTAACACATTTTGCATGGTTTTTCTATATTTTTCAGTGATTTGCGACGATTTACGATGTTTTAGACCATTTTTCTAGTTTTACCACTATTTTACACAAAAATAACGTTCTTCTACAATTTTTGTGGTTTTTACACATTTTGAATGGTTTTTCAATATTTTTCAGTTTTTTTCGACGATTAACGATGAATTAAACCGTTTTTCTTGTTTAAAAACAATTTTTCACAAAAATAACGTTTCTCTGCAATTTTTCCTGTTTTACCACAATTTTACACAAAACTTACGTTTTTCTACAATTTTTGAGGTTTTCTGCCGTTTTAAAACATTTTGCTTGGTTTTTCAAAATTTTTCAGTGATTTTCGACGATTTACGTTGTTTTAGACAATTTTTCTGGTTTTACCACCATTTTACACAAAAATAACGGTTTTCTACATTTTTTCATGTTTTAGAACAATTTTACACAAAAATAACGTTTTTCTGCAATTTTCCTGGTTTTACTTCAATTTTACACAAAAATAACGTTCTTCTACAATTTTTGTGGATTTATGATGTTTTAACACATTTTGCATGGTTTTTCTATATTTTTCAGTGATTTTCGACGATTTACGATGTTTTAGACCATTTTTCTGGTTTTACCACCATTTTACACAAAAATAACGTTTTCCTACAATTTTTGCGATTTTATGACGTTTTTACACTTTTTGAATGGTTTTTCAATATTTTTCAGTTTTTTTCGACGATTAACGATGTTTTAAGCCGTTTTTCTTGTTTAAAAACAATTTTACACAAAAATCTCTTTTTTCTACAATTTTTCATGTTTTAGCACAATTTAACTGCAATTTTTCTGGTCTTACCTAAATTTAACACTGAAAAAAACGGGTTTATGAGGCTTTTACACATTTTGCATGGTTTTTCAGTAATTTTCAGTGTTTTAAAACGATTTACGATGTTTTAGACCATTTTTCTGGTTTTATCACCATTTTACACAAAAATAACAGTTTTCTACATTTTTTCATGTTTAAGCACAATTTTAATGCGATTTTTCTGGTTTTACCAAAATTTTACACTAAAATAAAAGGGTTTGTGTGTTTTTTACACATTTTTCATGGTTATTCAATATTTTCCAGTGTTTTTCAGTGTTTTTCGACGATTAACGATGCTTTAGACCATTTTTCTGGTTTCACTACCATTTTACACAAAAATTACGGTTTTCTACATTTTTTCATGTTTTAGCACAATTTTACACAAAAATAACGTATTTCTGCAATTTTTCTGGTTTTACCACAATTTTACACAAAACTAACGTTTTTCTACAATTTTTGAGGTTTATTGCCGTTTTTAAACATTTTGCATATTTTTCAAAATTTTTCAGTTTTTTTTTGATGATTTACGATGTTTTAGACCATTTCTCTGGTTTAACCACCATTTTACTCAAAAATAACGGTTTTCTAGATTTTTTCATGTTTAAGCATCGATTTTTCTGGTTTTACCAAAATTTTACACTAAAATAAACGGGTTATGAGGTTTTTACACATTTTGCATGGGTTTTTAGTATTTTTCAGTGTTTTAAAACGATTTGCGATGTTTTAGACCATTTTTCTGGTTTAACCACCAGTTAACACAAAAATCACGGTTTTCTACATTTTTGAGGGTTTAACGAGTTTTTACACATTTTGAATGGTTATTCAATATTTTTCAATTTTTTTCGACGATTAACGATGTTTTAAACCGTTTTTCTTTTTTCACAAAAATAACGTTTTTCTGCAATTTTTTCTGGTTTTACCACATTTTAACACAAAATAACGTTTTTCCACAATTTTTGAGGTTTTATGACGTTTTTTAACATTTTGCATATTTTTCAAAATTTTTCAGTGTTTTTCGATGATTTACGATGTTTTAGACCATTTCTCTGGTTTAACCACCATTTTACTCAAAAATAACGGTTTTCTAGATTTTTTCATGTTTTAGCACAATTTTACACAAAAACAACGAATTGGTGCATTGGTTTTTCAGTATTTTTCAGTGTTTTAAAACGATTTGCGATGTTTTAGACCATTTTTCTGGTTTAACCACCAGTTAACACAAAAATAACGGTTTTCTACATTTTTGAGGGTTTAACACGTTTTTACACTTTTGAATGGTTTTTCAATATTTTCCAGTGTTTTTCGACGATTTACGATGTTTTAGAACATTTTTGTGGTTTTACCAAAATTTAACAATAAAATAAACGGTTTTATGAGGTTTTTACACATTTTGCATGGTTTTTCAGTATTTTTCAGTAATTTTCAACGATTTACGATGTTTAAGACCATTTTTCTGGCTTAACCACCATTTAACAAAAAATAACGGGTTTCTCCATTTATGAGGTTTTAGCATAATTTTACACAAAAAAAACTTTTTCCTTCAATTTTTGAGGTTTTATGACATATTTCACATTT